>NW_007061268.1:0-1328 GCF_000164805.1 Carlito syrichta | reverse complement strand
TAAAGCATTTGGGATGACAGGCATGTGTCACTGTGCCACACTAGATATAATGCCACACCAGACATAATTGACACTGAGTTTGATGGATGGAAACTGAAACTCAATAGTATGTTTTGCATATATTATGTATTTGTGAAGTTAACAAGAAAACTATAGAAATAGTGGCAATGTTTGTTCCTGTGATGTTGAATTAGTGCTTCTGCACACGTCTATTGGGAGTTTTGTGACATAATATGGTAAGATTATTATTCTAACTTATTGCAACCACTGTATTTGTCCTCCTTCATTACAAAACTGTAGGCAGTCTTTGTGTTGTGGCCTAAATACTTTGATGCAAAGAAGACTTTCAAATGAATTATCTTCATTGGTACTAATAGAATAAAGGTGAATTACTTTTACTTGAAAGTATTATTCTCCTTGTTCAGGTTGGTCATCCCAGCTTTCCATTTAACATTATATTCATCATAAAAATCAACCAAATACTTAACAGTTCTACACTGAGGGACATGATTACATATCCCACTGTATCTGACCAGAAGATCCACTGTCTGATCCTGGAAAGGATATGTGTTAATTGCTGTGTTTCAGATTGGAAGTTTGCATGTCATGAAATCAGCTGAGGATACTAGTGTCAGAACTCTGACAATCACGTATCTCAGTGATTTTTCAAATTTATATGTAGTCAAAAAATCCTTTGTTCAAACATCACCTTATCTGGAAATGAAATGTGTAAAGTGAGGAAATGGCAGTAGCTCTGATTAAGGGACAAGAGATATGGTTGCTAGATGTGACTTCTGAGCTTCCAAGGAACATCTGAGGGCTTAACCATCTGCCTCCTCCACCCACAGAAGGACCTGGTGCATGTGAAAGGTAGAGCAGGCTAAGGTCAAGGTCTGAGTTTTAGTTCAGACTTGGTCTTTACTTGCTCCATAGCATGAGCTACAGCAGAAATGCAGAATCATCTTTGTGAGTCTTATTCCAATCCTATGGCCATGACCTCAGGCAGTTTCTTGATACTCCTCTGACACATTCAATCCTATTCTGCTCCTCCTCAGACACATTTGACACATTTGATAGTTCTTCATTGCCCAGAGAAAAAACCTGAGTTCATTGCTATGCCACTAAAATCCACACTGGTTAGGCCTCTGTGTCCCTTGAGTGCACTCCTTGATAAATCCTGCACTGCAGCCTGGTCACCATACTCAGTGTCTCCTGAAATTCATATTTTACTCACATTCTCTATCTATCAAAATCCAAGTTAACTTTCAAAGTCTGGTTCAAGTCATTGTACTCTATCCTCATGTCAGAATAAATCACTTCCTCCTTTG
>NW_007061267.1:0-768 GCF_000164805.1 Carlito syrichta | reverse complement strand
AATTTCAGTTTTAATTCATGGTGTCTTGGTTATTTTTTTTTCCCGCAATTGATATGTCAAGTTCTAAAGAAAACCTCATAAATCAAGTGGAGAAACAAGAGCGTTATAAAGTAGTTATAGAAGGTGTTTTTATGAATGCTAGGTAATGCAATATTCTGTGAAACATAATTACCTTCCATAGAGTGTATATACTGATTCAACAGTACAAAGTCATCAATTCTTCCAGAAAAATAGCTTTGTTTAACAGAGTAACTGGTCAAATTTCTCTCCCCCCCCAAAAAAATTGCTCACAATTAAAATAACAGGAAAGATACTAATGATGCCTATAAAAAAGAGCATCCCCCCTTCCTTACTAGCAGAGACCCGGTCTAACTTAATTAAACAAGAGATGTGTACAACAGAAGAAGCTGTGCTCCTTGCCTACTCCAGGCACTTTTTATTGTTTCATCTAGCCAAACCACAGTAAATTTGTGGTTACTGCCCCTGTATGACTTAGAAATTGATCTGATTGAATTTTTTGTCGACAAGACAGGAGGCAAAGTCTGCTGACAGGTTTCTTGAAAAGACTTCTCAATCATTGAACAGATACATGAGATAGGGGTTATTTCCTTTAAGGTGTCGGCCATTGCTATACAAGGCTGATATGCCTAAAGTTTTGCAGCTACATCAAGACCTCAAGAAAGGAAGCTCAAGAACTAAAGCCAAAATGCTGAGAATGTCAGAACAGAGAGATAGAAATAACCAAAGTCAGGAAAGACAAAATTCAGC
>NW_007061266.1:0-1029 GCF_000164805.1 Carlito syrichta | reverse complement strand
CCCAAGGCGTCACTGATCGGGGGATGTTCTCAAGTTCCAATTAGAAGATAAACACTGCCTGAGAGAAAACTCGAGATAAAAATGACTGGTCTTCCCTTAATTAAGTTTGACTGAAAGTTATTCTGCAACCAGGGGAGCCTCAGTCAATTTTCAGTATGACCAGCAAATCAAAGGGAAGGTTTCCCAGGCAACAGGAGAACACAGGCCCTGCATATTGCCTGGGGTGGACAGAGTTTACCGCCAGGGAGTGCTTACTGAGAGCAAAGACTCTTGTCTTCCACAGCTCAGACTCCCAGCGGTAGCAAGGGGACCTGGTGGCTCAGTGCTCCCTCCTGGCTTGAAGGCAACACTCCTGAAATGGATCCAGCTCGCCAGGGAGAAGCCTAGGGTGTGTGTGCCCATCTGTGTCCAGGGATCCTGGGGTTTTCCACTCCCCACCCAGCATCCCTCAGGGAGATGCAGATGACTTGTTAGGCTAGTATGTGTCCCCAAGTAGGCTGCATGTGGGCCACTGTGCACCAGAGAAGGGAGCTGTCGGGATTGTGTGAAGGGGACACCTCAGTCGCATCTGCTACAGTGGAGGACAAAAGTCTATGGTTGTACTCTCTGGAGCTGCTTTATTTATTTAAATACATAAATTAAATTAATAAATAAATGACACACACATACGGTTATCAGTGCTGATGGTATCAGTGCTGTTCAGGAATGTTAAAATCAGGACCGAGCTGACCTTCTGTCTTTCTGTCCCCCAGTGTTCAAGGTCTCATGCATTTTTACCCTCCCGGCACCTCGGACCCAGAACCCAGGGTCTCCCACATTCTCGCCTTCCCGATACCCTGTGCCCAGTGCCCCAGGCTTCTAGCATTTTCGCACTGCCAGCGCCATGGGTCTAGCGCCTCAGACCTCGTGTATTTTCACCCTCCTGGTGCCCGAGAACAGTGACCCAGGCCCTGCACATTTTCACCCTCCTGGTGCTCCTGGTCCAGCACCCCGACCTCACGCATTTCCATCCTCCTGGTGCCCCGGGCC
>NW_007061265.1:0-872 GCF_000164805.1 Carlito syrichta | reverse complement strand
TGGTTTTCAAGTTGTTTCCATACAAGTGTACGTAGTAGTCTCTAATGATCTTTTGTATTTCTCAGGGTCAGATGTGACTCATCTTTGTGTTTCTGATTATGCTTATTTGGTTTTTTTCTCGTTTTTTCTTGGTCAGTCTAGCTAGGGGACCATCAATCTTGTTTACCCTTTCGAAGAACCAGCTTTTTGTTTCATTGATTTTTTGTATTATCTTTTTGTCTTCTATGTCCTGGATTTGGGCTTTTATTTTGGTGATCTGGATTCTTCTGCTGAAATTAGGGTTTTTGTGGTCTTGCTTTTCCAGCTTCTTTAGGTGGCTTGTTAGGTTGTCAATTTCTGTTCCTTCCATTTTCCTCATGTGTGTTTGTAGGGATATAAATTCCCCTCTTATTACAGCTTTTAAGGCATCCCAGAGATTTTGGTAAGATGTTTCTTTATTTTCATTTGTTTCCAGGTATCTTTTGATCTCTATTTTGATGTCATCATTGACCCAGGAGTTATTTAGCATCATGCTGTTTAGTGTCCATGTCTTTGTGGGTTTTGGGGGGACTTTGTTGGTGTCAATGTTTATTTTTATTCCACTGTGGTCCGAAAAGGTGCATGGCAGAATTTCAGTCCTTTTAAATTTGCTTATACTTGATTTGTGTCCAATTATGTGGTCGATCTTAGAATATGTTCCATGTGGTGATGAGTAGAATGTGTATTCTGTGGTCTTTGGATGGAGTGTTCTATAGGTATCAATTAAGTCCATTTGGTCCAGAGTCTCATTGAGGTTCCGGATCTCCTTGCTGATTTTTTGTCCTGATGATCTGTCTAAGGTTGTGAGTGGTGTATTAAAGTCCCCAGTTATTATGGTGTTAGAGTCAATGGCT
>NW_007061264.1:0-759 GCF_000164805.1 Carlito syrichta | reverse complement strand
TCCTCCTGTCAGTCAGGAAGCAGCCATAAAGCAGATGCATCCTCAGATGGGGGCACTTGGGAAGAATTTCCGGGGGGTATTCTGTCAGGGTTGTGAGCAGGAGTCACCAAGTGGTGATGCAGCTCCTAGGGGTGCAGGGTAGCAATGCTGGGAGTCTCCAAGCCTGAAGAGCAAGCCAGAGAGGAGCCATTAAACCTGGGGAAAGCTGATCTCATGCTTTTGGTGAAAAGCACATGATGGGAAGGAGCCAGGTAAGGAAAGACGTGGTGTCCTGGCAGAGCTACACAAAGCCTGTATGCAGAGGGGCTGAAGCCAACGTGGTAGTGGCAGCTATCGGGGCCTAACATGCCCCTTCTCACCCTTCCAGAGCAGGCATGTAAAGCCCCCAGATCTAGGAGCTGCCTCCTGGTGACCCACCTACTCCCTAGACTTTTCTCTCTTCCAAAGGGCCCTCAGCAGCTTTTCCTATGCCCCACTCCAATCTTGTCCTTTTTAGTCAAAATCTATTCCTCCTGCTTGAAGGAAAAAAGCACTTTTGTGGAACTCGGGGCAAGATAACATTAACAGGCGAGTGTTCTATGCCAGGTACTATGCTAAGAGTTTTATTTGTTATTATTATATTTTTTTGAGTTGGAGTCTCACTCTGTTGCCCAGACTGGAGTGCAGTGGCCACTCCTGGCCACCGCAACCTCGACCTGCTGGGCCCCAGCGATCCGTCCACCTCAGCCTTCCAAGTAGCCGGAATTACAGGCATGTGCT
>NW_007061263.1:0-819 GCF_000164805.1 Carlito syrichta | reverse complement strand
AATATGCTGGTCACTGCCTCGCTCTAAAAAGTGACTTGTTTGGCCTTTCTGTGGACACAGAGTCAGTAATCATTGTTGAGCCGCAGGCACCATGTGCTGAGCTCAGGGACGCACAGACACAGGAACATCGATTACCCTAAGACCTTCTGCATGAAAGGTCCTGGGATCCTCCACCTTACAACATGCCCAAACCCCTGGGCTTGGTACTTGCTCTGGGGTCTCCAAGCAGAGCAGCCCGTGGGTGGGCTCTGCTCTGCAGGGTCTCATCCCATCCCAGCTAGGCACATCCCCCCCAGCCTCCACCCTTCCAAACTTCACAGACCCCCTCTTTTCTGCCACAGGATAGGTGGCCTTGAGGTAGTATGTATGGCTTTCTATCCAATCACCTTTGTCCTCCACCCTGCTATAATTCCTTCTGTCTTTGTGTTAACTCAAATGAACATACCCACTTTTTTCTCATAAATATTTGAGGCATCTGTTGGTGAGGGGTGTATTTTGATAATAAACTCAAAAAAGGCAGTCGACGAGGATGCTACTTTTGTTTTCAGGACACATGTCCTTTCCTGTGTGTCTCAAGACACCTGTTAAGTGACCAGCAGGGAAGGATGGAGGAAGAGCCCCTTGCCTCAATTGTCCACATCCACACACCTCAAGGGTCAGTTTTTGGGCAAAACAATATTCCATTCACACGGTTTTAGAAAATGTCACGTTTTCTCGGCTGCAATTGTTCCCTGAATGTTTGATGCCTTGACACCACTTTCTGATGGCATTGCCTTCCATGAGTCTTAGTGATGTTGGGATGGAATGAGGAGGGCAAAT
>NW_007061262.1:0-793 GCF_000164805.1 Carlito syrichta | reverse complement strand
ATGTTAGCATCACTATATGTTTTATTTTTGTTTGTATGAGAGTTGGTTCGACTGTAGCAGTGGTCTATTGTTTTTATCTGTTTCAGTATAGGCCTCTCTCTCTATTTGTTGGCACACTCGTTTGTTTCCCCCTTTACTCCTCTATCTCTCCACTCCCCTTTTCAACCCACTATCTGCTCCATTCTCTCCCCTCTGCTAACCACATTTTATTTCAGGGAGTAAACCTACAGCCCCACTGCCCTGGAAAGATTCCAGGGCAGTGGGAAGTGGGTTCCACATTATCCACACGCCTGTCAGCGAATACCAGGACCTGCAGACAGATTTTGAATCACAGCTCTCCCCTTAAGTACATCTCAAAACTGCAAAAAGGACCACCTCCAACCTACAGTGCAACTTCAGAATTGAACAAAGTAAGAGGACGTACATAAAGAATAGGAGATTGAACAAACAGAAGTAAAACCAATCCCTTTACCCCTGAATAACAGAATTAAAGAAGACGGTGACGTGGAGGGAAGGAAAAAGTAAGGAGGGGGAAAAACTGCACAAATGAAGAAAAACCAAAAGAAGAATATAGGTCTTACACAGACCCCTGGGAGATCAGACAATGAGAAAACAGATTCTGGAACACAGACAATGAAGAGTCCCCAGAATGACTGGCTACATGCAACAAACCCAGACATCAAGACATTAATGGAGAGAATTAAAAAAATTGAGGAGAGACAAGAGGAAAATAGGAAGGAGCTGTTGTCAGAAATGACAGCAGTAAAGAATACTGTGAGGAAATGAACAACAG
>NW_007061261.1:0-772 GCF_000164805.1 Carlito syrichta | reverse complement strand
TAGTTGATCACAAATAACCCCATTTTGGTGGCTAGCAAAAATAGTTATGTATTTCAAGAAAGTAGCTAACTGAATAATGATAAGCATTCCTAAAACTCACACACCCAAAGTGAACCTATTTCTCCCAACCTCTCTCTCTCACAAACACGTATGCTCACTCACTGCTCACTCACACACCATCCATTCTCCAACAAGAAATACCTGGCTTGTATTTCTCTTTCCTTGATCTAATGAATTCCCAAGAGACCCAAGAGAAAATTATGGCTCTGAGACACCAGTTATGTGTATGGTTTTGGACCTTTTCTGCAAATCTCAAATTGAACTACTAACAAATTGTACTTTGGAGTGCAAACATAATCCTAATCATGCTCTTAGCTTTCATTAAATTTACAGTTTTTGCCTATAAGTATGAACAGTAAACATGATACATAAAGTGAAGATCAGGTACAAATATAAAATTTTACTTACAAACACGAATTTCTGTCTCTTAATACAATGTTTCATAAAATTCACAAATTGTGAAAATAGAATATTCTATTCAGATAATAGTTTAAGATAAATACCTGTTTTCCATGATTTCTGAATCCTGTAGCAAACTAATAGTCTTTGTTGTAATCTCCACTTTCCATACACTTCCAAAGAAATCACTTGTCAGGACATTTTTAGGATCCCTCTGAAACAGATCAGCTCAATGTGCAGGAGGAGACACACACAGACTCTTGGGACACATGAAACTGAAAAAATAGATAATAAATACAAACAAGTACACATG
>NW_007061260.1:0-855 GCF_000164805.1 Carlito syrichta | reverse complement strand
CATGTGGTCAGGCCAGTTTTCCCAGCACCATTACTGAATAGGTCCTCCTCTCCCCCAGTGGTAGGTAGTGGGGACTTTGTCGAAGATGAGTTGGGTTGAGAAATTGAGGTTTTGCTTCTGGAATCTCAAATTCTGTTCCATTGATCTATATGCCTGTTCCTGTATCAAATCCAAGCTGTTTTGATGATTGTAGCTTTATAGTAAAGTTTGAAGTCTGGTATTGTGATACCACCTGCTTTGTTTTTTTTGCTGAGGATTGTTCTGGCTATTCTTGGACGTTTGTGTTTCCATATGAATTCCTGTGTTGTTTTTTCTAGGTCTGAGAAGAATGTTGTTGGTAATTTAATGGGTATTGCATTGAATTTGTAGATTGCCTTAGGTAAGATGGACATCTTCACAATGTTGATTCTTCCAATCCATGAGCATGGGATATTTTTCCACTTGTTCATGTCAGCTTTTATTTCTTTGAGCAATGTTTTGTAATTTTCATTGTAAAGGTCTTTCACATCTCTGGTTAGGAAGATGCCAAGGTATTTCATTTTTTTGTGGCTATTGTGAATGGAATTGTGTTTTTTATTTGGGCTTCTGTTTGTTTATTATTGGTGTAGAGAAATGCAATTGTCTTTTGTACATTTATTTTGTATCCTTAGACTTTGCCAAAGGCCTTTATCAATGAAAGGAGGCTTTTGACAGATTCTCTTGGGTTTTCAAGGTACACAATCATATCATCTGAATAGAAAAATAACTTGACTTCCTCTTTTCCTATTTGAATACCTCTGAATGTCTCCTCTTCTCTGATTGCTTTAGCCAGGACTTCCAACACTATGTTGAACAAGAGGGGTAAGAGTGGGCATG
>NW_007061259.1:0-477 GCF_000164805.1 Carlito syrichta | reverse complement strand
AACTTGGTGAGACCTCATCTTTACATTAAATCAAAAATTAGCTGGGCCTGGTAGGGCACGCCTATAATTCCAGCTACTTGGAAGGCTGAGGTGGAAGGATTGCCGGAGCCCAGCAGGTCGAGACTGCGGTGGCCGGGAACGGCCACTGTACTCTAGTCTGAGCGACAGAGTAAGACTCCAACTCAAAAAAAAAAAAAAAAAGACCATGAAGGGATTCCTAAAGCAAGAAAGGGGCACATAAAGTGAAACTTGCTATTCCACAACACTAGATTTTCTGAGAATAGCTGGTTTTATTCTTAAAAAAACAAAGGTCCTATATTCTTGGATCCCACCCAAACTAGAAAGATTTTCCCACCATTATTCAAAATCTACAGTAAAACCTAAAGCAATGACAATGACAAAAACTCAGTCTCCTCGGTGGCTCAGCCTGTAATCCCGCGCCTTTGGGAGGCTGAGGTGAGTGAATTGCCTGAGCCC
>NW_007061258.1:0-540 GCF_000164805.1 Carlito syrichta | reverse complement strand
TACACAGCCATACCATATGACCTGAAAAATTAATATAATCACAGGTAGGTAATTTATGCTCAGTCAGTAAATTTACTTTGTAGACTGTATCTTCAAGATAAAAAAGTAAAAATTAAATAATAAAAATAACTAGAGTTAACTATAATGATATTTTGCTGGCTGAAATTTAACTTCACTTAAGATTTTTCAAAAAATCACATAATTTACATCAGTACATCTTTATTTTATGCTATGTACATGGCTCCACGATAAGTGCTCATGGATTTCAGAAGATCCCAAACCAAATCTCTCTCTCTCTCTCTCTCTCTCTCTCTCTCTCACACACACACACACACACACACACGCGCGCGCGCGCGCGTACGCACGCACACACAAAATTGTATTAAAAAGTCAGATTAGTAAGGACCTGGTAGAGGTCAAGATGCCTTCAATGTGTATTCCAGCAAAGCACCTGTAAAAATAATTTAACAAGTATGCCGGTTCATAGGGTATATAATAAGACTCTAAAAAACATAACTAGGTCTTAAGATGGCAAGTAGA
>NW_007061257.1:0-1095 GCF_000164805.1 Carlito syrichta | reverse complement strand
GTGTAGACCTCTAGAAAGTTTCATCATACAAAGTTTTCAGAGTTACTTCATAAGTTCAAAAAACGAAACACTCAAACACTCACCATATATATAACACAAGTGGCTATAACTAAAGCACATAATTATGTTTTATAAAATTTATATAAAGTGATACAACATGAGTTATCTATTTCTGGCATAAGGAGTCAAATTTGTAATATAGCAGCATTTGAAAAATGTATGTAACCAATCACTGTAATCTGAAATCAATGTATGATTATTACTTTGGCATGTATATTTTGTTATATGTTTTAGAATATGTACAATATTTTAAATCTAGAAAGTTATGAAAAAGTATGTAAACAGCCATTTCAATCTGAAATGAATTCATTATTACTTTCACTTGTATATTTTAAATAATGTTTTAGAGTAAGTACAATGTTTTAAATCTAGAAAGCTCGCTATATTGCCTCATCTTAAAATCTTCAAAGAGCCAAGCTTCCATTTGAGAAAGCAAATATAACCCTATTACATTTGATATTGCTTACTATACACCAGGCACTGGTCAAAATGTGTTACATATTTTAACTTATTTAACAGAATGAGGAAAATAATCTGTTTCAGCAACAGCTAAATAATTTTAAAAACCAAGTATCTGTCAGGACTCGGTGGCTCAGCCTGTCAACCCAGCACTTTGGGAGGCCGAAGCGAGTGAATCGCCTGAGTTTGCTGGTTCGAGACCAGCTTGGGCGACTTGGCAAAACCTCGACTCTGCAATAAATAAAAAATTAGCCGGGTGTGGTGGCTCACGCCTGGAGTTCTGGCTACCTGGAAGGCTGAGGCGAAAGGATCACCATGAGCGTGACACTGCATTCCAGCCTGGGGTGATGGAGTGACACTTCAAATCAAAAAACAAACAAAAAAACAAAACCATGTAGCTGGCTACAGAAAAAACTACTGAGCTTACTCACAGAAGTAAATGTTTGCCAGCTATTGGTGTGGGGAAAGTGTAACCATCATGTGACACTTTTTTTTTTTTCTTTTGAGTTGGAGTCTCTCTCTGTCGCCCAGACTGGAGTGCAGTGGCTGCTCCCGGCCACCGCAGCCTCAACCGGC
>NW_007061256.1:0-747 GCF_000164805.1 Carlito syrichta | reverse complement strand
ACCTGAAGAAATACAAAGATCATTAGAGACTACTACGTACACTGTATGGAAACAAACTTGAAACCCATAAGGAAATGGAGGACTTTATGACATCACACAACCTACTTAGGTTGGAACAAGAAGAAATTGAGACCCTAAATAGACCAATAACAATCAAAGAAATTGACTACGTAATAAGAAAGCTTCCTACAAAAAAAAACCCTGGTCCTGATGGCTTTCCAGCAGAATTCTACAAGACATTCAAGGAGGAGCTGATACCAATCCTACTGAAGGTATTCCAGGCAATTGAAAAAGATGGAACTCTCCCCAAATCATTTCATGAAGCCAACATCACATTAATACCCAAGCCAGGTAAAGATCCAACAAAGAAAGAGAACTACAGGCCAATATCTTTGATGAACATAGATGCTAAAATTCTCAACAAAATCCTAGCAAACCAGATTCAGCAATACATCTCAAAAATCATCCACCATGACCAAGTAGGCTTCATTCCTGGCATGCAAGGCTGGTTTAACATTCGTAAAACCATAAATGTAATTAAATACATCAACAGATGTCAAAACAAAAACCACATGATCATATCATTAGATGCAGAAAAAGCTTTTGATAAAATCCAGCACCGCTTCTTGATAAAAACCCTTGAACATCTAGACATACAGGGAACATACCTCAAAATAGTAAAAGCCATCTATGAGAAACCCACAGCCAGCATACTCCTAAATGGACAAAAATTGGAACCAATTCCCG
>NW_007061255.1:0-829 GCF_000164805.1 Carlito syrichta | reverse complement strand
GCAAAGCCGGACTCGGTGGCTCAGCCTGTAATCCCGTGCCTTTGGGAGGCTGAGGTGAGTGGATTGCTGAGCCCGCGGGTTCAAGACCCGCCTGGGCAACTTGGTGATACTTCATCTCTACAATAAATCAAAAAATCAGCCGGGCGTGGTAGTGCATGCCTGTAATTCCAGCTACTTGGAAGGCTGAGGCGGAAGGATCGCCGGAGCCCAGCAAGTGGAGGCTACGGTGGCCGGGAGCGGCCACTGCACTCCAGTCTGGGCGACAGAGTGAGACTCCAACTCAAATAAAAAAAAAAATTATAATCTCATGCAAAATTATAATGCAAGCTTTTCTAGGTAAATTACAATAAAATACAATAATATTTTACTAAAAATATTGGACTTGGAATAAATAATTGTAGAACTGAAAAATAAAACTTCTACTGAAAGCTGAGTTTTTATCTTTGAAATTTGACCTTGTTGCACTTCAAATTTCTTTTTTTTTTGAGTTGTGTAACCTTTGTTAGCAACTAAAATAGAAGGTATCTGTTGTACAACACAGGTAGTCATTGACTATAACTGGAGATTTATTATATTCTAGTACAGATCATTTATAAATGCAATTTCTTTATTAAAAAGCTTCCACCTTTTATGTTTGTTGTGTACAATTTGCAAAATTATTCTGAAAGCAGAATATATGTGCACATGTCTGCAAAGAGTGCAAATTTAGGATATGAAAAATGCTTTAAAAGTTACTTTCAGAAAGCGACCTGCCACAACTGGGCTTTACACTGTCATCTTTTTTAAAATCAAATCTGAAACCTCAAAGTAATAGAACTTTCTTCTCTTC
>NW_007061254.1:0-734 GCF_000164805.1 Carlito syrichta | reverse complement strand
ACACATAGAGACCAGAAAGAGACAGTAGACATGGAAATCAGGCACCCCATTCTACACCATGTTACAGGTTATCACAAGAACTGAAGCCCTGCCTGGTAGATGAGGTGGGAGAATGAGCCAAAGATGCTTTAGGGTGGCTCACTGCCTTCCAGTTGTACACGGGACATTGGTTCCACATGGAAGGAGTTCTGGGCAGAGTACAGAATTGGGTAACTGCACCCCAAGCAGTACGCAAGGAAGGCCTGCTCTGGTTCAGCCACTGAGCTGGTGGCTCATGGGCGGGCAGGGCCCACCTGAAGAGGGAACCCAGCAGATATGCAGTCAGTGGCTGATGGCCAACTTCCCAGCCATATCAGGAAGAACCCCCTCTAAGTAATGCATCCTGGCATGGCACAGCTGGCACCCTCCTTTGCAGCAGAGAACTCATTCAAGAGCACTCATTCAAGAGCAGAGTGCAGACCCAAAAAGGGAGAGAGTAACAAGAAAGAGAACTCATTCAAGAGCAGAGTGCAGACCCGAAAAGGGAGAGAGTAACAAGAAAGATAACTGAGGGTTCTCTCGGTGGGTTCCTGGACTGTAGGCTGCTGACAGCAGACGGGAGACCCATCCCCTATTTCTTTTTCAGAGTGCTAGCAGTAGGGGCTGAAAGCTGTCCTGACTAGTTTAGAAGCAGGAGAGAAATTCTGGAGTGACAGAAAACTGCCACAAGGTAAAGCAAGGAGCAGATGTGCCTC
>NW_007061253.1:0-1273 GCF_000164805.1 Carlito syrichta | reverse complement strand
CGTGGTCATTTATGTTTCCATATGAATTGATATATTGTCACTTCCAGGTCTGAGAAGAATTACATGGGTAACAATGGGTATTGCATTGAATCTGTAGATTACCTTTAGTAGGATGGACATTTTAACAATGTTGATTCTTCCTGTTCATGATATGAAATAGTCTTTCCATATGTTTGTGTCTTCTTGGATTTCTTTGAGCAGTGTTTTGCAGTTCTCATTGTAAAGGTCTTTCACTTCTCTAGTTTGGAAGATGCTGAGGTATTTCATTCTTCTGTGGCTATTGTAAAAGGGATTGTGCTTTTTATTTGTGTCTCTACCTGCTTATTGTTGATGTATAGGAATGCACGTTTTATTTTGTACCCTGAGACTTTTCCAAAGTACTTAAACAGTTGCAAGCAGGTTTTTGACAGATTATCTTGGATTTTCAAGGTATAGGATTATATCATCAGCAAAGAGGGATATCTTGACTTCCTCTTTGCCTATATGGATACCCCTAATTTCCTTCTCTTGTCTAATTGCCCAAGCTAGGACTCAGGATATATTTTATAACTAATTCTTTCTGACACATATATTAGAATGTGGTGTCATTTCAAACTTGTTTGTGGGAGTAACATTAAATAATTTTCCTGACTCAGATTGAATGATGAGTAATATTTGCTTTGAAAGAAATTTAATCTTCCTGTATTTTATTTTCTTCACTGTTTCTATTCTTTGGGCATGCATTTTTGCTTTGTTTAGAGCTGATTTTAAAATTAGCTATTAACAATTATATAGTTTATATATGAATGTCATATAAATTATAAAGCATATAGAAAATTCATAATGTAATTTGTGCTTCTAAATACAAAAGCATAAAAATGTATGAAATTTCCTCCTTTTATAATTTTCTACCACTTTCCTGGGTAACAATTGTTAACTGACTATTGTCACATGGTCAGGAAGTGGGTGGGGTTTTATGGGTGCATGTACATGTATACCACATACACTTGAATTTAGGATTATAGGATTCCTGTTTACATATTGTCTTTCAACATGATTATTCTTACCACTTTCTCATAGACATATTTCCATGTCAGGATGTATTTTCATGTTTCTTACCTTATCTTTTTGTAATGATTTTATGGTATTATTTTATGGTATATATGTATTATTATTATTATTATTATTATTATGGTATATATGTATCTTCATTTATTTAACCAACTGCCTTTTAGTGTCTCTTTTTTATTATTGTTGTAATTTCATATATTGCTTCATTGAACATGCAGGATGA
>NW_007061252.1:0-664 GCF_000164805.1 Carlito syrichta | reverse complement strand
TGACTGATCTAGGTAGAAATACTAAAATAGGATTATTGTGGGGTGTTCTTCCTAGAATTATTTTTGGTTTTAAACTGTAACTAATAGTCTGCCAGGGGAGGGGGGCATACCTCATCAGTAAGGGTGCCTGCATAATGAACATTTGTATACCTAACCCTGAGTTGTACCACATCTGTAAAAAAATTTTTTAAAAAGAAAATGAATAATAAAGTTTTATTCACGTTAAAAAAATTGTAACAGAAAACCTTATACTCATAGGTAAGAGGCTACTTGGGGTTTCTTCATCACCACATTTTCCACATCCGTCAACTGCCTGATCTTTCTCAAATGTTTGCTTAATTCCAGTAAGAACAAGAAACTTCTTATATAAATACAGAATGACAAAAAATTATCTTGCAATCTCAACCCAGTTTTTTTAAACTAGATGGATTTGTTTAGAAATTGTAGGAGCCACAGCAGCCTTAGTAATAATGAAATCCAATGATCCATTCATTTATTTCCAGAGATAATTCAGTTCGGTCAACAGCTTCCAGTTCCTCCATGTTGGAGGGTGTTAGGGAGGTTGTTCACATAGGTGGATTATCAGAGCATTATCCCAGGCCGTATGAAAATGGCAGAGATGTTAAAATGTGAAGTTCAGTGAGAGCATGGAGTTTTCATCTAG
>NW_007061251.1:0-721 GCF_000164805.1 Carlito syrichta | reverse complement strand
GCGGTTCGAACTTCCTTTGGGGACTTTCTTGCCTCCCTAGGGTGTAGCCCTAGGCAGAGACCGTCAGTTGTCCTCCGAGATGCAGCTTGGTCCACGGGGAAACTCCGAAATCTTGGCTAGAAGGAAGCAAAGATTTAACCTTAGTGCCTCACCCAGTCAGGCCACAGCGGTCTGAAGTCTTTCCCTGGAGCTCCATGCTGAAGTGTAGCCTCAGCTAGAGCCTTCAATTGCCACCAGGTTCCAACACAGTCCACAGAGGGCCACCAGATATGAGAGAGAGAGAAAGAGAGAGAGAGATCTCGGACTCGGTGGAACCTCTAAAAATGTTAGGGAATGGACGGACCGGGTGAGGGTCGAGAGATGCAGGGAGGCGCGCAGCACTGGCGGGGCTGGCAAACCGGAGGTGCGTTCCGGCAACCCAGAGATCCGAGTAAATAGCAAATAATTGCGACACACAAAAAGATTAAGAAAAAAAGTTATTTAAAAATAAATTAGAGAGAGAAAGAGAAGGAAAAGAGAAGATTCAGCTCCCCAAGTGGGGGAGGGGGGCCAAAGCCAGGAAGCATGGCGACAGCCATGACTCAAAGAGCACACGGCCACGCCAGACTCTAGCAAGGCAATGGCCCCTGGTTGCCTGTGGTTGTGTCCTTTTAACCATTCCCCTTGATGGGGGAAGATCATTAGGGTGATTGGGTGGTGGTCTGCTTCCACGTCATCACAA
>NW_007061250.1:0-827 GCF_000164805.1 Carlito syrichta | reverse complement strand
CACTATACCTCATCCGCCCTGGGTAACAGAGTGAGACTCCTATAAAAATAAAAATAGAAAATAAAAGACCGCTTACTTGTTCAGAGACACAGATAGAAAGTGACGACCAGTTTTGTGAAGGCTGGCAGTACATCATATTGCGTTCTTCAGATAGTACTGAATACGAATGTGTAAGCTGTCTGATGAAAAATTTTAGACGTTTGTGCAGGGAGTGGAGTTGGAGACACTTTAATTAAATGCATGCAAAGATAAAAGACATGTAAGGTACGGGGAGCAGTGAAGAAATGATTCCCCAAAGAGTCCTTTTTGATTAGCTGAGACTGACTTAGCCCAGCTTTGAGGAGCACCCAGGTTCACACACCTTTCATGACTGGGGAGCCATTGCCTGCAACCACCACGAATAAATTAACAATTAAATTCCATTCTTGATATTTTTCCCATTTGAAATGTGACTCGCAAAACTTTATAAATATAAAAGGGTGATCAGAGTTCAATAGCAGTGAGTCATTTCACAGAGAAGCTTGCTTGCCTCTGTACTCGCAAATGTCAGCCTCATGAGGGGCAGAAGAAGAGCAAATGAAAAGATTTGAATCAGCTGCAACAGGCACACTTATTCCCAGAGTAGAATTCATTGAAGAAAAGTGCCCGATCGCGACACTTGCTTCATTATAATAATAAGTTTGTGAGCGCCTGAGCCTGCGGGTTCGAGACCCGCCTAGGCAGAAGACCTCATCTCTACGATACATCCAAAAATCAGCCAGGTGTGGTAGTGCATGCCTGTAACTCCAACTACTTGGAAGGCTGAGGCGGAAGGGTTGCCAGAGCCC
>NW_007061249.1:0-1183 GCF_000164805.1 Carlito syrichta | reverse complement strand
TCTTCTAAATTCTGAGAACCTAAATTTCCAGATTACTTTTACAGTCTGTTTATGCAGAAATACTAAAGATGTAATACAGAAACAAACTGCACTTAGCCACTATGTAATTACCTATCAGCCACAAAGAAAATACTGTTTAATGTATATAATAAAAATGAATGAGACAGTTGTTAATTAACAGTGTTTTAATACAATACTATTAAAAAGAATAAAATGTATTAAATATATAATACTATATATAAATATAATAAAATTTAAAGCCTATATTGCAAATAATGGCATAAGGAAAGATGTTTCTAGATTGACTAGAAGAAAAATACTGTAATGAGAGAGAAAATATAGTGGTTGTGAATAAGAAACATAAAATAGGAAAGTAGTAAAGATGTTCAAGTTGAGGACAGCTACTTTCTTTCTTTAAAAAGTCTCTCCTACAATACAAAAAAGGTTTTAGCAGCTCTATGTGTCATTATCAAAGAGTAGACTAGATGGACAATAACTTCAGGTGACTTAGGGATTTGTAAACTTGAAATTTGGGCAACTAAGAGAATGCACCAATAACAAAAGATAGGCAAAAAGTAGTTTAATTGGGCAAATTTAAGAGGTTTTTATGCCATTTCCAATATTCTATAGGTGAAAACTAGTTTGGGGAAAGAATAAGTTATACACACTAACAAATATACCTTCAGAGTGAGTCTTCTGGAAGATGAAACTCTCTGAGATGCCAAATATCAAGCTATTCTGGTTATTCTCAAGATGTTTTCCATGTTGGAATTCTCCAGAAAACCAAATATCAGTTTACAGTCTACAAAGCTAATTTGGATATAAGCCTTCTAAAGCAATTTTGTTAAGATCTTCTGCATAAAATTGCGATAATATAGTTTATCATCTATGGTAGATTGAATAGTATTCCCCAATATTCATGCACATCTAGAAGTTGTTAATGTCACTGTATTTTGAAACAAGGTCTTTGCAGTTGTCATTAGCCAAGGATCAAGAATAGATCATACTGGATTACATTGGGTCCCAATGCCAATAACTAGTGTCTATAAGAAAAGTAGAGGACAGAAACAGAGAAATAGGCCTTGTGGAGTTGGAGTCAGAGACTGGAGCAGCTGTAAACCTAAGAAACTCAAAGGTTGCTGGGAGCCACAAGAAGCTAGGAAGGAGCAAGGAAAGATGCTTC
>NW_007061248.1:0-1133 GCF_000164805.1 Carlito syrichta | reverse complement strand
CAAACCTGTAGTCCCAGCTATGCGGGAGGCTGAGGCAGGAAAATCTCTTCAGTCCAGAAGATCGTTGCTTCGGTGATCCGTAATTGTGCCCCTGCACTCCAGACTGGGTGATAGAGTGAGACCCTGACTCAAGAAAGAAAGAAAAAGGCAATATCATGTGCTGGGGGGAAGCTACATTACATTAAACACTAAAGTAGATGGTTGAACATATACAGACAGTTATACTACAAGGCAAAAATAAGTGCTAAGAAGGATATGTGCTCATTACATCTTTGTCTCTCAGTTTCAACACTGTCTTCTGCAGTACATAGCCAGGACTTTGCAAATCTCATCTCTCCATTGTGGCCTCTTCCTTCCTGGCCAGATCCCTTCCCATCACCCTCAGTGCTGCCACAACCACGTGACTTCACCAGGCAAAAGCTTGTCCAGTTTTCCTGGTGTCCAATGCTCACCAAGCTGGGTGTTCAGGCTCCTCAGCGAGCCCAGATTCAGTCAAGCGTGTACCCATCCCACAGGTTTGAGTCTCAGGTCTGTGGGTTCCTCCCCTGTGTCCTCCCTCTTTTTTTAATCCCCTGTGGGGTGGAAGCTGCTACCTTTATTTGCCTCTGCAATACCTTCCTGTTCTCCTTTTGCCTTTTCAGTGAACTAGCTGAAAATTCATCATAACATGTTAGTTTGTTCAGGTTGTTGCATCAAAATGCCACAGACTTAGAGGTTTAAGGAACAGAGGTGTCTTGTCTGGCAGTTCTGGTGGCAGGGAGTCCAAATCAAGGTGTCAGCAGGGTTGCTTACCCCAAGGACTTTGAGGGAGAATCTGGTTCATGCCTTTCCCCAGCTGCTGAGGGTTTGCCAGCAGTTTAGATATTCTCTGGCTTGTAAATGCATCACCCCCATCTCTGTTTTCATCTTCACCTGGTACATTCCTTGTTTGCTGTATGTGCCCAGATTTCCTCTTCTCATAAGAACATTAGTCATATTGTGTTAGAGAACCACATTGCTCCAATATGACCTCATCTTAACTAATTATATCCAAAGCAATTCTAAAAGGAGGGACCTCAAAAAAAAGGCATTTATTTATAAAATGTTTTGTGTTTATCTTCACATGTTTAGACTTCAGTCACCACCAATATACG
>NW_007061247.1:0-1119 GCF_000164805.1 Carlito syrichta | reverse complement strand
TCATCTTGAAGGAACCTCCAGGACCACTGGGGAATGGAGAACCTATTCAGTACATGTTGCTGGGAAAAGTCTGACTACATGAACAAGATTCAAACAGGACCCCTCATTATCACCATACACAATAACTCTCAATGGATCAAAGAGCTAAACGTAAAACAACAAATTATAATCATCACAGAAATACAGGAGACTCCTTTATGAAAACTGGAACCGGCAGCTACTCTCTTCAGCTCCCTCAATACCCATAACTTAAAATCAATGTTAGACACTTGGGATCGTACCAAACGAATTAACTTCTGCAAAATACAAGACACCATCAAAATAGCAAGCAGACAGCCCCCGAATGGGACAGACTATTCTCCAGCTATGTATCTGACAACGTGATAACATCTGTGAGATACAAGAAAATCAAACACTCAGAAAAAGAGACAAACAATCCCGTTAAAAAGTGGCAAAAATACATGATTGGACACTTCAAATAGAAGAGATGTGGGAAGCCAGGATACACATGAAAACGTGCTCAGCCTCACTCATCATCAAAGAAATGCAAAGGAAAACCACATTGAACTACCACGTAACCCCTGTAAGAACGGCCTTCATTAATAACACAAACAATATCAGATGCTGGAAAAGATTTCGGGGAAAAAAAATGCTTCTGCACTGCATGTGGACTGAAAAGTAGAGCAACATCTTTGGAAATCAGTGTGGCGGTTTCTAAAGGGACAAGAAATTGACCTACCATGTGACCCTGTAATTCCCCTGGAGGGAATAAACCTGGAGGAACTCAGATCTTTTACAGAAAGATATCTGCACAAGCATGCTTATTGCAGCTCTAATCACATTTGAAAAAAACCTGATACCAACCATGTAGCAGTTCAAAGCTGGAATGGATAAAATGAATGTGGAACATACACAAAATGGAATGTTATGCATCCCTGACAGGTGACAGGTATAAGGATTTTGCAGAAAGCTTGATGAGTATGAATTAGGTCATTTTCCGTGAATTATCACTATAACAAAGAATAGAGATCCAAATGTTCTCCCTCCTGAGCTGCACTTGATCGATTAGAGTGGTAGAAGAAAGTGATTGGCAGTAGTAGAAAACGGTTTTGGGGTAGG
>NW_007061246.1:0-761 GCF_000164805.1 Carlito syrichta | reverse complement strand
GATTCAAATATAATATATTTAAAATGGAAAGGAAAAATATAATACACCTGGATAGAATTATGCAAATGGCATGGGTAAAAATTTTCCCCCTAGGGGATAATTTCAGCATGTTCTCTAAATCCATTTTTTCATAAAAGAAAAAGTTGAGATAATCTTTTTATATTTCTTTAAACTGATGCAGAGTTTATTCTTAGACTAACAAATTAATAAAGCAAGTATTTTTAAAGAATTAGCATATGTTGCTCTTTATGATTATGAACGGCCTCTGCTTAGTTTTGGTAATCAAGCATGTTTATTACTAGAGTCATTTGACAGTGCTCTCAAATAAGTCACCTTAGTATAATTGCTTTCATTCTTAGACATATGTCTTTTCATTAGATGTAAGTGTTCATTTTTTAGGCATGAATATTTATTTTAATCAGGCAGAGTGAAAAAATATCAACAACATGAGATTAGTGTCAATAGACAAGTGGTGTTCTTAAAACAGATTTAGCAATATATCTTGAATACACTGTCATGTGTTTAAGCTTCAGTTTGGTCATCGGTGCAGTTGAGGGAAAGAAATATGTTTAACTGTTGTTTGGAGGATCAAATGAGATAATGTATTTGAAAAAACACAGAGTACTAGTTACATACCATTATTATTATATTCAGGAAGTAACTTAGGTAAATAATCCAGCAGGAGTGACCATTTTGTTTTCAGATACTCAAGACAAATAAACATAATTAAAGTGTGGGTCACAGCCTCATTTCTTTCCTTG
>NW_007061245.1:0-1516 GCF_000164805.1 Carlito syrichta | reverse complement strand
CGCAGTCCAGTCGCCTTGGCCTCCCAAACTGCTGGGATGACAGGCGGCGCTACTGAGCCCGTCCTCAGCTGAGAATGAAAAAATAACACATCAAGGGGATATTAATTGGCATTAAATAAATGAATAAGCAGTAGGAAGATGAGTTTTTAAAAATATCACAGTTGTCTCTAAAATTCAAATATATTCAGGATGGATCATATTTAATTGTATATATTGCTTCCCCAGAGGCTCGCTAGTAGCTAAAAAAAGAAATACAAAGAAAACAAAAGGGATGTGGAGTTTGCTGAACAGACACTACCATGTGCATTTCAAAGTGGTATTCTTAAAGTCGTGAACAACTGACCTTTTGACCCCAAACTGTAAGCAAAGCATGCACTCTCCCTGCCACATGGAAATCTTGGAACTGATCCTGGTAATTTACACTCATAATTTTGATAACTTTTGTAGATTAGGTGTATTGTATTAATTTAATGATTTTGCTTTTTATTGCACATTCTATTTGGGATCTCACCTCCCTGTCATTTACAATCCCGTGCCAATGGGTTTTATCCTCCTAGTTTTATATTGGGTTCTAACTCTGAAGGCAAAAGGAAAACAGTAAAATGGTTTCTCAAAAAATTAAAAATAAAGCTATTATTTGACCCAGAAATCCCACTTTAGGGTATATATATATATATATTCAAAAACTAAAATAAAATTAGTATCTAAAAGCAATATCAGCACTTGTACACTCATTGCAGCTTTATTTTCAATAGTCAAGACTTGGAAATAATCTAAGTGTCCACCATGAATGAATCAATAAAGAAAATGCAACACATGTATGCACGGGAGCGCGCGTGCGTGCGCGCGCACACACACAGCGGAAAACTGTTTACCACAGATTTTAAAAATAAGAAAATATTTTCTTATGTGTGATAACATGGGTGAACCTGCAGAACATCATACTAAGTAAAAAATGAAAGAAAAAGCTAAAATTATAGAAGAAAAGGGTAGAATGGTGATTGCCAGCAGCTGGTGGAGAGGCATAGGAATGGGAAGATGTACTTCAAATGTGCTCATTCATCCGGGGACCTTTGACAACTACTTTAATACTATAATAAATGATTGAGAGCAGCAGGAAACTGGGGAAGGTAGTGGGGCAGGTAGGTGTGATTTACAGTAGTAGAAATGGGGAAGGGTGGGACAACTCATCAATAAGCGTACCTGCACAATAAATATTTGTGTACCTAACTCTGAATTGCACCCCACAATGTTGAAATAAAAACAAAATTAAATTAAAAAGTAGTTAGCCGGGCTCGGTGGCTCAGCCTGTAATCCCACACCTTTGGGAGGCTGAGGTGAGTGGATTGCCTGAGCCCGCGGGTTCGAGACCCGCCTGGGCAGCGAGACCTCATCTCTACAATAAAATCAAAAAATTAGCCAGGCTTGCTAGCTCGCACCTGTAATTCCGGCTACTCGGAAGGCTGAGGCGGAAGGATCGCCCGAGCAAAGAAGGTCGAGGCTGCGGTGGCCGGAA
>NW_007061244.1:0-446 GCF_000164805.1 Carlito syrichta | reverse complement strand
ACAATCACATGAGACAGGTAAACAGGAGCGTAATTTGGGTAATTTGCACTGGAAGCCTGCGGGGATAAAGTCTTGTTCACTTGGCACATCATTGGCATTTTATAAATGTGAATCTCTTCCCAAGGGTCCTGCCAGCACTTGCGACCTCTCACCACCATTTTACAATTTAAAAATCAGGCAAGAGAGATAGGGCAATTTGTCATCTTGCCTGGGAACAGCATTCTGGGTAAATTTTCCCCTGACAAGGTTTCAAGAGTGACATATGAGGAGGGACACACATACATACACATAAAAACAGGAAATATTTTTGGAGAGTGGGCCCCTTGCAGTACAGACCCCCCCCCCACTAGGTAAGTGTTCTAGGTACCCATGGGCATCAGAGTACCAGCTAGTATTGCTTTGAGAGGCTGCTTTTGGCATCTGTGAATTTTTTAAAGAGATTCTTT
>NW_007061243.1:0-766 GCF_000164805.1 Carlito syrichta | reverse complement strand
CAGAGGTGGAAAGGGAATTGAGAAAACTTCACACTATTCATGATAGAAGCCACATACACCCTTCTTTGTTGATGTGGAAAGGGAATTGAGAGAACTTCACACTGATTCATGATAGAAACCCTAACAGGTTACTCAGAGTAGAAGAAAACCTCCTTCACCTAATAAAGGCCATGTAGTAAAACATAAAACTGACATGATTACTCCATGGTGAAACTTTCAGCTTTTCCCAAAAGATCAAGAAGTAAACATGGATATACTTTTCCACGACTTCCCTTCAAGATAGGTTTCAGAACGCTGAACAGAGCAATTAAACAAAAAACCATTTTTCAAGGTATCCTAACGTGAGACGAAAAGTAAAGTCAACTCACTTCACATACAAACGACGTTACGTAGAGATAGCTCCAACAAGTTTACCAGACACACACACACACACACACACACACACACACACACACACACACAGACACTGACCCTTTCAGAACTAAAAATTCAGCATTGTTGCGGAACACAAATTCAGCATACCAAAACCAGGTGTCTCTCTACACGTTCAAAGTCAACCTGAAGAAACCACTAAGGACACAATTCATTTCCAGTAGCAGCCAAAACCACAAAATAGTGAAAAAAAAGTTAAGCAGACAATAGAATAGTACACGAAACAGTACACAATATTGCTGATAGACATTGCAGAGGACATAAGCAAATGAAAATGAAATACTGGGTTCAATAAATAAAAACCGTGATATTGGAAGGTGCTACTGCTACACAA
>NW_007061242.1:0-708 GCF_000164805.1 Carlito syrichta | reverse complement strand
ATGTTTTGGTCTGATTGCTTATATAGGCATTTCCAAATAGGAAAAAAATCCTTAGAATGAAAATACTTTGAAAATATATTAATTACTTTAGACATAAAGAGTATCCTTGAAAATAAATGCTGATATGAATGTGATTCAAATATAATGTATTTAAAATGGAAAGGAAAAATATAATACACCTGGATAGAATTATGCAAATGGCATGGGTAAAATTTTCCCCTAGGGATAATTTCAGCATGTTCTCTAAATCCATTTTTTCATAAAAGAAAAAGCTGAGATAATCTTTTTATATTTCCTTAAACTGATGCAGAGTTTATTCTTAGACTAACAAATTAATAAAGCAAGTATTTTTAAAGAATTAGCATATGTTGCTCTTTATGATTATGAACGGCCTCTGCTTAGTTTTGGTAATCAAGCATGTTTATTACTAGAGTCATTTGACAGTGCTCTCAAATAAGTCACCTTAGTATAATTGCTTTCATTCTTAGACATATGTCTTTTCATTAGATGTAAATGTTCATTTCTTAGGCATGAATATTTATTTTAATCAGGCAGAGTGAAAAAATATCAACAACATGAGATTAGTGTCAATAGACAAGTGGTGTTCTTAAAACAGATTTAGCAATATATCTTGAATACAATGTCATGTGTTTAAGCTTCAGTTTCTCATCGGTGCAGTTGAGGGAAAGATATATGTTTAACTGTTGA
>NW_007061241.1:0-806 GCF_000164805.1 Carlito syrichta | reverse complement strand
TGTTTGAAACTTCTTGCTTAGTTTGAGAGTTTGTCCAAGGCAACTCTTGGTGGCTTGATTGTACAGATGGCACAGCATTCCCATGTATTGAAGTTTGGAGTGTTGAATTTCTCTCATGCAGCACAATAAACAATTTGCCTCTCCTAATTATTCCATTTTCCTTACTAATTGGTAACCTTCTGGGCCATTTGTATCTGTGGGCAACTTACAATGTATTTTAAAAGTATTTTGCCTAGAAAAACACTAAATATGTCAGCCCTTCCTTCTGTATGTTTGTATATGTTGTCCTGAGAAGTATAACCCTTGTGTGCCAGTATTCTTTTTAGAAGGTCTTGCTGAGGATTTTACTTGGTAAACATGGAATGTATATACTAGTGTGTGAAATCTTGGACAAATGCAGGCTGGAATAATGGTGTGTTACCTAGTTCTTCAGCTAAGGAGAAGCTTTCCTGTGCTTTCTTTCATTGCCCTACAACTGGCCAAGTGGCTCAGCCAGACACTTTGATTCTGGATCTCAAAAACCACTGGGAATTCTTGGATTAGTGGTTGAAGGTTGAAAACTCTCTTATAATGTCTGAAAAGGTTAGGAAAGTTTCCAAGTTATATAATTTCTATACAAAGAAGTAGCTGTGACTTGGAAAGTGCTGTTTTATCTATCCATTCACTGATCTATTAATTGAGTAAACATTCATGAAATAACATTCTATGTTCCAGACCCATGTGTGGAGCTGTGGATACAAGGAGTAAAACCCAAGGGGTTTACTGTCTAGTAGGGAGAAATGGACTCGTAATAATTAAATAATTGG
>NW_007061240.1:0-713 GCF_000164805.1 Carlito syrichta | reverse complement strand
TTTTGATAACTAGCTGTGCGCATTTGGGCTTGCTGCTGAGGAACAAGCTCAAAACCCGTGACTGTTTGATTAGTTCTAATTTTTAAGACAGTTTGTAACCTGATAATGTAATTTAGGCATGCAGCATTTTTGACACTCATCTTGTGTCCATGAGGCTGGGCCATAAGTATTCATAACTTTCTGCGGTGGCATCCAAAAAACTTAAAGAAACTAGAAAGTCTTGCCCTAAAACAGCAAATGCAAGTCTCAGATTCAGTCCTAAATGCCATCCATTGTCAAGTCAAAAAATGAATGCCAATTAGTTTAACTACAAATGCCCATTTTTAATTTATTTTTATTTTTTTATTGTGAAGTTGTGGGGTACAGTTAAGGGTTAGGTATACAATTGCGTTTCATTCAGGCACCCTGTTGATATGGGGTGTTTCCCCGTTCCCAGACAGATATTTGCTACTGTTAATCCCATCTCCCTCCCCCCACCATAGTTTCCCAGTACAGTCAGTCATTTTTGTATAGTATTGCATTGGATGTTTAAGGTCCATTATATGAGTGAGAACATGTGATACTCGGATCTTTGTTTCTGTGAGAGGTCACTCAGTATTATAGACTTTAGTTCCATCCAGGTTGCTGCGAAATTCATGATTTTGTTCTTTTTTATGACTACGTAGTATTCAATCGTGTATATGTACCACATTTTTTAATCCAGTCCTCTTTTG
>NW_007061239.1:0-806 GCF_000164805.1 Carlito syrichta | reverse complement strand
TAGCTAGCTTACCAGTTGACCTGTGAGCAAGCCAACAAGTTAAGTTGAAATCTTGCCTGCCGAGTGAGCCGTCTAGTTTTGCTGACCTGTTGACTGGTGAGAAAAGCTGACTAGTAAGCTGACATGATGGGAGAGCGAGTGAGCCCACTAGTTAGATGATCAGCTAGCTGAGGTGATAACCGACTAGTTAGCTAAATAACTAGCTGATTTTGCTAGCTGAATTAACTAGCTAGCTGACTAGCTAGCTGTCTATCTAGCTGACATATCTAGATAACAAACAAGCTATTTGATGTCTAGCTAGCTGACTGAACTGGCTAGCTAACTGGCTAGTTAGTTGGCTAGCTGACTTACCTATCTAGTTGACCAGTTAGCTAGCTGACTAGCAAGCTGTATAGCTAGATGACTTAACTAGTTAGCTGAATAATTAGCTGAGTTGATAGCTGACTTAATTAGCTAGGTGAATAGCTAGCTGACTTTACTAGCTGACTAGCAAGTTGGCTTGATAGCTGGCTAGCCAGTTGACTTAAGTAACTAGCTGCATGTTTGACTAGACAGCTAGCAATCTGGCTTAACTAGCTAGCTACCTGGCTGGCTAGCTGGCTAGGGATCCAGCTAGTGAGCTAGTGGGCTGGCCAGCTGGCTACCCAGCCTATGTAATTATGCAACCTACTGGCCGGACATTCGAATAGCCAGCCACTTAACTAGCCAGCCACCCTGCTGGCCATCTGGCTAGCCAGCCGTCGTTACTAGCTGGTCACCTACCTGACAAGTCTGCTAACCATCTGGCTTAACTTGAAAGCCACCTA
>NW_007061238.1:0-459 GCF_000164805.1 Carlito syrichta | reverse complement strand
GTGTTCCGTGAGACCCACTCCCCACCACCATTCTATATGATGATACAAAGCAGAAACCAATGCAAAAAACAATTGAACACACACACACACACACACACACACACACACACACACACCAAAACAAACTGGAATAGCAACAAAGTGTAACAAAACAAACAACAAAAAAAAACCAAGAAAACTAAACACAGCCGAACTCGGTGGCTCAGCCTGTAATCCTGCACCTTTGGGAGGCTGAGGTGAGTGGATTGCCTGAGCCCGTGGGTTCGAGACCTGCCTGGGCAACTTGGCGAGACCTCATCTCTACAATAAATGAAAAATTAGCCAGGTGTGGTAGCGTGTGCCTGTAGTTCCAGCTACTTGGAAGGCTGAGGCAGAAGGATCGCCAGAGCCCAGCAGGTCGAGGCTGCGGTGGCCGGGAGCGGCCACTGCACTCTAGTCTGGGCGACAGAGTGAGACTCC
>NW_007061237.1:0-798 GCF_000164805.1 Carlito syrichta | reverse complement strand
TTGCTACATTTGTTGAGTAGGCTGTGCCTATAGTCGGGACCAGTTTCATTGAAATAAACCAACCGTTCCCTCAAGACCAGCTTTCCTAACCTGGGCTGACCCCCCAAGGATCCCCTGCTTGCACTATGTCCAATCCAGAACACTCATTCATTGCAAGCAGGGTTTGTCATTTCTTTATTTTCTTTCAGAATTATTCCATTGATGATAAGAAAATGTATTTTTGAGACTAAATTAGAAAAGAGAGAGAGAATTCCCAAAGAACTGTTCTTTAGGCCAATTCTGCCACTTTGCACAAATGTGGTATTCTATATTTTTGTTTGTGTGTTTGTTTCATTTTGCTTTTTTTCAGCTTAAGATGCAGAATGTGCCATGAGACCATTACCATTCTTGTAGAATCTGGTAAAAACTTGGGGGTAAAACAGACCGTGTGGGTGTTAAAATTTTCCAGGTGATCTTTTCAGTCATGTGGTTTTACACATTCAAATGTGAACTCTATTTTTGAATCTGAACATGACAGAATGGAGGCCCTGTGCGGTGTGAACAGCACAAGGGGAAAGATGCCTGGGTGGGAGGCCAGGACTCATGTTTCACAGCGGGAACTCCGATCATCAGTGGAATATACTGGATGATTCATCCTTCATTTACTATCTTAAAACTGTTCATCTTTTCCCCAAGGCCATTAACTGTGAAAAAAATGTGGCCTCTGATTTATACTTTATGTTGCTGAGAATTTAGACTTTGGTGGTTTTCCAAAAAAACATTGGGAAATAGTTTTGGCAAACATCTTGTCAAAATGAG
>NW_007061236.1:0-818 GCF_000164805.1 Carlito syrichta | reverse complement strand
AAATATTTATTGTGCAGGTACGCTATGATGAGTGTCCACCTTCCCCATTTCTACTACTGTAAATCACACTACCTGCCCCACTACCTTCCCCAGTTTCCTGCTGCTCTCAATCATTTATTATAGTATTAAAGTAGTTGTCAAAGGTCCCCGGATGAATGAGCACATTTGAAGTACATCTTCCCATTCCTATGCCTCTCCACCAGCTGCTGGCAATCACCATTCTACCCTTTTCTTCTATAATTTTAGCTTTTTCTTTCATTTTTTACTTAGTATGATGTCCTGCAGGTTCACCCATGTTATCACACATAAGAAAATATTTTCTTATTTTTAAAATCTGTGGTAAACAGTTTTCCGCTGTGTGTGTGCGCGCGCACGCACGCGCGCTCCCGTGCATACATGTGTTGCATTTTCTTTATTGATTCATTCATGGTGGACACTTAGATTATTTCCAAGTCTTGACTATTGAAAATAAAGCTGCAATGAGTGTACGAGTGTTGATATTGCTTTTAGATACTAATTTTATTTTAGTTTTTGAATATATATATATATATACCCTAAAGTGGGATTTCTGGGTCAAATAATAGCTTTATTTTTAATTTTTTGAGAAACCATTTTACTGTTTTCCTTTTGCCTTCAGAGTTAGAACCCAATATACAACTAGGAGGATAAAACCCATTGGCACGGGATTGTAAATGACAGGGAGGTGAGATCCCAAATAGAATGTGCAATAAAAAGCAAAATCATTAAATTAATACAATACACCTAATCTACAAAAGTTATCAAAATTATGAGTGTAAATTACCAGGATCAGTTCCAAG
>NW_007061235.1:0-745 GCF_000164805.1 Carlito syrichta | reverse complement strand
CAGGTTATTTTTAAATGCTTTATATGAGAGAAAAATTAATGGGTTCCATGGGCATCTTTTCTTTAATTCTGTAAATTACATCTGCCTCACTCTGTCACCCAGACTGGAGAGTAGTGGCACTGTGATAGCTCACTGTACCCTCAGATTCCGGGTCTCAACTGATCCTCCCACCTCGGCGTCTTGAATACTTGGGGTTACAGGCAGCCTCCATCATACCTAGCTATTTTTTTATTTTATTTTATATTGTAGAGATGGGTTTTTCTATGTTGCTCTGTCTGAACTTGAACTCTTGACCTCAAGTGATTTTCCTGGCTGGGGCTCCCAAGTGCTGGGATTCCAAATGTAAGCCAACAAACCCAACTCCTTACATTTCATCTTCTCAATACAATGATAAGAATTTTATTGTACATAATTGAATTATTTGATACTCAGTGAATGCTGGAGTGTCAGGGATTGTGGTAAAATACTGGAATGGGCATGAATGAGAAGGAAACACAATTTCTTACCATTTATTCTGTGCTGGTTACCATACTAGGTGTCTACATGAATCACTAAAATTAATCCTCATGATGATAACTTCAAGGTGACATTAATAATTAAGATGATAACAATAATAGTAAATTAATGATAGCTAACACTTTTTGAATGCACATGATGTAATAAGAACCACACTGAAGATATAAATACTCTATTACTCATTTTATAATGAATTTACTTGAGTCTTATAGCACATTAAAGAATGCTG
>NW_007061234.1:0-755 GCF_000164805.1 Carlito syrichta | reverse complement strand
CCCTGTCCATGGCTCAGGGTTTGAGGAACCGTGCCTTTGAATGCCTCCCAGTATTGCATTGTGATTGAAGTTCATGGAAAATTACAACAATCTTACTCAGATAGAACTCTAATGTTCCAGACACTTCTGGAATCATGGTTTATATCATCCTATCAGGTAAAGAATCATGACCAGTTGAAGTACTTGATTAAGTCAAAAGAATATGGAGTGGGTAGTGGAAGAAGGTAGTTTTAAATATCAGCTATGGCCATGTGATAGATTACAAAAGTGAGGTCTATAACCATCACAAATATCTCCTCCTTATCTTGTTCCTGAATTCATATGTGTGCATACATGTGTGTAAACATATGCATGTGTGTGTACACTGTATAACATCTTTGTTCTCTCCTCTGTCTTGTTTCTTTATGATGTAGTATAAGAAGCTTTGACTTTATAGTCTGTTTAGGTTATAGGCTATCAAGGACAAGACTAAACATCATTCAAGGACTTTATATCTTCTTATGAGAAAGGAGTTAGTGTGTTTTGGTTGCACACAAGATATTGTATCATGCTAGGCAGAAATATGACCTTGATATTGTTTTTATTTGGAGGTTGAGTATGGTTTGAGAAAATCCATTTTGGTGCTTAGCTGACAAGGAGTAGAGTTAAAGTTGTGAACTTTGTTTGTCAACTACAGATATTTGATCATAAATTATTCTGGTGTTTGTTTCTGTGATGGTGTTCTGAATTCATCATTATACTATCATACAGAATAA
>NW_007061233.1:16466-25732 GCF_000164805.1 Carlito syrichta | reverse complement strand
GGCCCCCGCAGCAGCAGCGCCCCTGCCCCGGCCGTCGCGGGACTGAGTCGTTCACTCGCTCTCGCTTCTCCTTTTCGATTGTCTTAATCTTTTAAAGCATCTGTCTTCCTTGAAATATTAAATAAGTGATTCACTGAAGTGTACTATCACAACCACAAGTATTGCCAAGATTGTTCAGTCCCTCTAATGGTAACACATTTTCAGTCTTCTCACAGATCACCAGGTGAGGACAATGCAGAAACAACTGCAGAATCAACTTGATCAATTTCAGATCCTCTATAGTCATAAGTTTTTTCTTCATTTCCTTGAGAATCTAAAATCCAAAGCTTTCTTAGCTTCCTTTTTCTGAAACTTGTTTTTCTTCGATGGACTACCTCTTTGAAATCCACTACTTTTACTAGGTATGACACCATGCCTTTTCTCTTCAAATCCCAAGGAGTTGGCGACAATTACTTTACAGAGGAAAGCTACAATCACCAAATCTATCTGCGTACATTGTAAGGTATCTCGAAGCATTAATAATTTTCGTGGCAGGTTTTTCTCGAGAGCCAATTCTAATAGATGATAGAAACTGAATCTGTCACAGACAGAGGAACTGGTCACTGCCCAAAGCGAGGTCCGCGGCTGTGACTCCGGGGAGTTCAATCCCAATGAGTGTGGATGTGACAGGTGAGTCCCTGTCCCAAGCCCTACGGGTCGCGGACACAAGGAAGACCTAGCAGGGTGGGTCGCCCTCCCTGTGGGGAAGTGGCCGTCCTCTCACGAGAGCAGGAGTTCCGGCCGCCACTCAGTCCTGCTTGTTGCCAACACCAGCTCCATCTCCGGAGCGGTGCCCTCCTGCGCCCATTCTCGGATGACCTGGAGCACAGCAAGCTCCAAGTTCGCCGAGCGCCTGGACCGCTAGGGTCTTCCCCACTCCACCTCCCAGGGGAACTTGTCGCATTTTCCCAAGTCTCAGGACCCCCGTGTCTTAGCCTCCGCCCGCGCCTGCACTGCGCTTGAAGGTGGCGTCCTTTGGAAATACTGGTTTCTAGTCTCCACGCTGCAGAGACGCGCAAGGCCGGAGTCGCCTTGTGACCTCCTCTCGCCCCCAGGACGCATGAGCTCCGGAGCCCTTTGGAACCGTCATTTCCCAACGACCCTAACGGTTCCTACGGTTTCAAACAGCGCAGGCACAGCTACGGCAGCCCGCGGGGATGCCAGAGACCTGGCTGGCAGGCTGGAGCCTCACCCTACTCCTCTAGGGTTTTTTGTTTTTTTTGAGTTGGAGTCTAACTGTCGCCCAGGCTGGAGTGCAGTGGCACGCCCACTGTCACCGCAGCCTCAACCTGCTGGGCTCAGACGATCCCTTCGCCTCAACCTTCCAAGATGCTGGAACCACAGGCGCATGCTACCACCCCCGGCTAATTTTTTGATTTATTGTAGAGACGAGGTCTGTCCAAGTTGCCCAGACTGATCTCGAACCCGTGGGCTCAGGCAATCCCCTCACCTCAGCCTCCCAAAGTGTTGGGATTACAGGCTTGAGCCACCCAGTCCGGCCCCACTCCCCTAGTTTTAACCATTGGTGCGCACGAGCTGAGTGAAGAGCCTATGGGTCGGGAAGATGGGACAGGGAGGATATTGTCAGTCTTGCATTCTGCAAATACATCTTGGACATGAGGGCAGTTTCCTGCAGAATTAGACTATAATACAGCTATATGGTATTAGGATCTCAAATAAATTTTTAGGATATTTATTCATATTTGGTATTGCTCTATAATAGAAAACTTTACATGCAAAATGGAACTTTTTAACAACCAAAATTTAAAAATTAAGTGACAAGCCGGGTGCGGTGGCTCACGTCTATAATCCCAGCACTTTGGGAGGCCAAGGTGAGAGGATTGCCTGAGCCCCACGGGTTCAAGACCAGCCTGGGCAAATTTGTGAGACCTCAATACATCTCTACAATAAATTAAAAAAATTTAGCCAGGCGTGGTGGCGTGCATCTGTGGTTCCAGCTACTTGGAAGGCTGAGGTGGAAGGATTGCCTGAGACCAGCAGGTCGAGGCTGAGGTGGCCATGAGCGTGCCACTGCACTCCAGCCTGGGTGACAGAGTGAGACTCCGACTCAAATAAATAAATAGATAGATATCTAGATAAATAAATAAATAGATAATTAAATTAAAATTAAGTACTAAATATTTGAAATGATATGGCAGTATAAAATAACAAACTAAATATAGGTTTAGATGATTTGAAACCATAGCTGACATGGCTTGTTAGTATAGCACAGTGGTTGGGGCAAGGTTTTATACCAGCCTGACCAGGTTACACTGACGGTCCATAACCAGTGTATACATTCAGACGGATCACTTTAAACTCTCTGTGCCTCTAAGGTCTCCTTGTCTTGACAGCAACAATAATGCCAGTGCCTATACAATACTCCGTGAAAAACAATGAAAAAGTGCCACATGGATCCCATTATAGGAATAATTCATAAATTGTAAATGCTATTTAAAGTTAGCACTTCCAACTGTAGGTTTTGAAACCTCTTAACAAAATAAGACCTCGAGCAAAGTTTTCTCAATGAAAATATTGGATTTCAGTTGATATAATAAATACAGGAGCCCACTCCTGTATGTTCTCATGCAGGATCCTCAGACTCTCTCAGTCCATGGCAACTGGCAGAATGACCTTTAAGGATTTAACAACAGGAATGGTCTACATATCTCATACTAACTATGGTTGGAATCTTGGTGCAATTTCTCTTTTCGTTACCATTACCTCTTCCTTTACTACTTGGAATGCAGTTTGAGGTCCATAAGTGTGACTCTCAAGCACCTGATTATAGTCACTTCTTCATTCTTTTAAAAAGTGTCCCCAAAACAATGGCAACTTTTAGGTTGAAGCATTTTCTCAAATATTTTGAATACAAATTTGTTTTCTGTCCTCACAGGTTAATCAGGTTATGTCCATTGGCACCACGTTCCTCTTGAATGTTTTCAGACATCTCCACAAACCCCAAGACCTCCTGTGAGTAGAACTTAAAATAAGAGCTCACATATATGTTGAATTTTTCATTTTTTATGCTGACAAATATAACTTTTCCTATGTACATGGTTGTCAAATGGAGCAGTGAAAACACCACAGGGGGGGAAATGAGGATACTGTTCTCATGAGTTCATGACAAAAATCACAACTGATGATATGAATCATAATTATTATTCCCTGTGTTTCATGTTTGGCCTCATGACTTGGGCCAGTGACTACATAAGTTTCATTTTGTACAGACACAAGCAGCCGGTCAAGCACATTCACAGGAGCAACCTTTTCCCCAGCCACTTCTTTCAACTTTTGTGTGTGTGTGTGTGTGTGTGTGTGTGTGTACATATATATGCATAATTAAGAAACATATATAAGCTATAAGGGCACAACTCAGTGCAGTTTCACAAACAAACACACCTCTGTATGCAACACCAAGGTCACAAACAGAATATTGCCAGACTCATAGAAGCCCCTTGTGTCCCCTCTAAGTCACTGCCCTCAAGGCTATAGTTCTGTTTGGGTATATTTATAAGAGTGGAATTGTTGGGACATGCGTTTACATCTGTTCTAACATTTAAGGGATTAGATATCTTTGGCCTGTTTTGTATTTTATATAAATGGAATGATAAAGCAACAATTCTTTTATATTTCTCCTTTTTTTCATTCCATGTGATTTTTGTAACATTTATTAGCATTGCTGTATGGGATTCCATTGTATGAGTACTATACATTGCTGTATAGTATTCCACTGTGTTGAGTCATTTTACTGTCAAGAGGCATGTGAGTGGTCTTCAGACTGGAACTATTGTGGCTAGTGGTGGCATTTAAATTCTGTAATTTGTCTTCTGGTGATATATATAGAAATTTCTTTGGGCTATATTTGTAACAGTAGAATAGTTGGGAAGTAGTTTTATATCTGTTCAACTTAAGTAGATACTACCAAAGAGTTTCCAAAAAGTTTGTGCCAATCTTTTTTTTTTTTTTTTTGAGTTGGAATCTCACTCTGTCACCCAGACTGGAGTGCAGTGGCCGCTCCCGGCCACCGCAGCCTTGACCTGCTGGGCTCCGGCGATTCTTCCGCTTCAGCCTTCCAAGTAGCTGGAACTACAGGCACACGCTACCATGCCTGGCTAGTTTTTTAAAAATTTTTTTTATTGTAGAGATGAGGTCTCGCCTGCCCAGGCAGGTCTCGAACCCGCAGGCTCAGGCAATCCACTCACCTCAGCCTCCCAAAGACGTGGGATTACGGGCTGAGCCACCGAGCCCGGCTTGTTTGTGCCAATCTTAACACTCATTGGCAGCATATGAGATTCCTGCTTTATCCATCCTTGTCAAAACTTGGTATTTTTATTTCAGATTTCTGTTTGGTGTACAATAATAACAGGTAATGGTCTTATTATAATCTTCACAATTACTAGAGACATTGAACATGTTTCCTCTATTTTAAATATATTTAATAATGTTTGTTTCTTGAGGATTCTGTTGAGATGATTTGCGTATATTTTTTTCAGTTGTGTGATCCGTAAGTGTTCTTTTTGCTACATACGTCTTTCTCTGTCCCCCAACCCGTGTGTGTGTGTGTGTGTGTGTGTGTGTGTGTGTCTTTTAAAGGCAGCCAGATATTACTTTAATATAATCTAATTTTTAACGCCACTCATATCGTTAATATATTTTGAGCTGTTTAAGAAATATTTTGTTATTTTGAAACCCTTTTTGTTTTTCTAACGTTTTATTATCATTAAAATGTAGATCAGCAATCCATTAAGAATTTATCTGTTGTATGATGTGGTTTGTAGTTGAGGTTATCTGATTTTTTATTTATGACTGGCAAAATAAGTTTATTCTGAAAATGTTGGATTATGCTTTCTTTTTTTTTCTTTTGAGTTGGAGTCTCACTCTTTCGCCCAGGCTGGAGTACAGGGACATGCTCACGGCCACCCCAGCATCTACCCACTGGGCTCCAGCAATCCTTCCATCTCAGCCTTCCAAGCAGCCGGAACTACAGGTGCACGCTACTGCTCCTGGCTAATTTTTTTTTTTTTTGATTGTAGAGATGAGGTCTCGCCAAGTTGCATGGGCTGGTCTCGAACCCACAGGCTCAGGCAATAATTCACTTGCCTTAGCCTCCCAAAGTGCTGGGATGACAGGCTGAGCCACTGAGGCTGGCCAGATTGTGCTTTCCTTTCATTTGTTTTCGCTTATCATTGCTTCCCCAGGTTAGCACCACCTCATCCGTAGTGCTGACTTTCATGAAATATATTGGTAATCCTCTCCATTTCTGTGTACATCTGGATTTCTTTAGAAATTCCAAAGAAGTACAAAATGAAAGTTGTTCTTGAAGTCTAAAATCTTAAATGAATCTCTTTGTCCAAGGAATAATTGTTACCGTAATTAAAAAAAAATATGTTGAATGACAGAATGGTCTCCAAGGATTTGGCAGTAGGAATAATATTATTTTTATTTTTTATTTTAAAGAGTTAGGGTATAATTCAGGATTAAGTATACAAGTGATCATCACACTGGTAAAGTTTGGACCTCCCTATGGCCCCTACTTTGCCTGATTTGAGGACCCTTATTGATGTTGGATCCCTGCCCCCCACCCTGGCTGTATCCTGCTACTGCCAATCCCTTTCTTATTGTATTATGGTAAATGTTCAGGGTCTGCTTATGACTGATAACATGTGGTACTCCATTCTCTGTTTCTGTGATAAATCACTGAGTATGATAGACTGTAAATTCATCCAAGTTGCTGCAAAGTCCATATGTTTGCCCTTCTTTATGGCTGCATAATATTCCATCGTGTATATGACCACATTTTTTTTAATCCAGTGCAGTTTTGATGGGCTTCACGGTTGGTTTCATGTTTTTGCTATTGTGAATAGAGTAGCAATAAACATGCGTGTGCAGGTCTCTTTTTTGTAGAATGATTTGAGTTCAGGAATAATATTCTTATCACAGAACACAGTTGGAATCCTGGCAAATTTCTCTCTTCTTTATCATTATCTTTGTCTTTCCCACACTGAATGCAGTCTGAAGTCCACAGATGTGACTCTTAGACATCTAATTATATCCAACTCCTTGGTCATTTTCTCTAAAGAAATTCCTCAGCATTGATAACTTGTGGGCTGAACCATATCTTCAATGATTTGGAATGCAAACCTCTTTTGTGTTGAGAGAGTGGACAGGGGTATGCCTATTGGCACCATATATATAATTAGTATAGCATTTATAGGACAAATGTATCAATAGTATGTGGTTATGCCTAGTATGTGGAGTAGAGACTGGTTTAAAGAAACAGCACATTTGTATACGTAACCCTGAATTGTACCCCACATCTTTAAGATAAAAAATTAAAATTAATTAATTAATAATAAATAAATGAAGAAACAACAAATCCATTCTATAAAGTCATTACATTACAAATAGAAGCACTGGCCTTGTGCAGTGGTTAACTCCTATAATCCTAGCACTTTGGGAAGCCGAGGTGAGAGAATTGCTTGAACCCACAGATTTGAGACCAGCCTGAAAAACTTGGCGAGACCTCATCTTGACAATAAATCAATAAAAATTAGCCAGGCGTGATGGTGCATTGCTGTAGTCCCAGCTACTTGGAAGGCTAATTCGGAAAGCAGGTTGACGCTGGGGTGGCCACGAGCATGCCACTGCACTCCAGCCTGGGCAACAGAGTGCAACTCTGACTCAAAAAACAAAACAAAACAAATAGAAGTACCAGCATCAATTTCTAGATTAACTAGAAGAATCTGTCATTTTTCATAACTGTCACATAAGCCAATGTTACTTTCTCAATTCAGCAGTATTGAATAGTGGCCAGAATTATTGACACATTAGTTTTGCATTGATTTAATTGCTTATTTTCCTTTCACTTACTGACATTACTTTGGGTTAGGTTAATTCTTTACTACATATATTCTCTATTTCCAAGTCAGAGAATACATTCACATAGTTGGCAATACATACTCCTGTGAATATTCATTGTAACACTGGGTTATTTTTGTCACACTCAACTAAATCATAGTTGAGGGGCCAGTGGGGTGAAAGCAGCAGGAGCACATAGCACCTGTTCCAATAATTATCCTCAAGTGCAACTATTGAAACAGGCTGATGTAACCTAAAGACCAGTTTTACCTTGTAGCTACTGAAACAACCTGCCAACTCTAAGACTAGATTTACCTGATGCTATCCCTTACCAGTCAGGGCTCCTCAAAACTTCACTAGTGCCAATGAGTTTGTTTTAAAACAATACTAACATTTCTCTAATAAAACTACCTACTTTTTCTTTGCTCTTCAGACATACCAAAGACCAACTTGTCCGTGTATATGCACCATATTGCAATTTGCTTTTATATACATTCTCAAAAGGTTTTCTGTATTCATCTTTTGTGTGTGTGTGTGTGTGTGTGTGTGTGTGTGTGTGTGTGTGTGAGAGAGAGAGAGAGAGAGAGAGAGAGAGAGAGAGAGAGAGACTGGATTTCACTCTGGTGCCCAGGCTGGAGTGCAGTGGCATGATTACCAATCACTGCAGCCTTGAACTGTGCTTAGGCAATTCTTTCACCTCGGTCTGCTGGGTATCTGGGACTACAGGCACATACCACCACACTCAGTTAATTTATTTATTGCATTTAAAAATTTTTTATTTTAAAGATATGGTGTACAATTCAGGGTTAGGTACACAAATGTTTATTATGCAGTTACCTTTGTTGATGAGGCATGCCCCCTCCTCCCCTGGTAGTTTCCCCCTACTGCCAATCCCGCCCCTCCCTCCTCTGGCAGTTTCCCACTACTGTCAATCCCCCGCTTTTGTCTGAGTTGGAGTCTCACTCCTTTGCCCAGGCTGGAGTGCAGTGGTATACTCACAGCCATGCCAGCGTTGACCTGCTGAATCCCTTTCTTAAGGTATTATGGTAATTGCTCAAGGTTTACCTGTAAGTGAGAACATATGGTACGCAATTATTTGTTTATGTGATAGATCAATCAGTATTATAGACTCTAAGTCCATCCAAGTTGCTGTGAAGTTCATAATTTTGCCCTTCTTTAAGTCTGCATAATATTCTATCATGTATATGGACTACTTTTTAAAAATCCAGTCCTCTTTCAATGGGCAGTACGGGCTAGGCTAATTATTTACTACATGCATTCTCTATTTCCAGGTCAAAGAATACATCCACATTCACAAATAAATCTGTTGCTATTAGAACTGACATTTTTATTAAGCAAAGCCTGTATTAAGTACACCTATTTTATTATAGCCACAAAACTATTCCTCTTGGCATGGTTTCAAACAACAGAAAACCATTACTTATAATTTATCAATTCTATTTTATTATAAAAGCATGTATTCCTTTTTATAAATACTGTAATAAATCAAGGGACATTTCATCAGCCTTTGGGCATAAAAGCCTTTCAAGACATAAGTATCGAGAAAGGGTCAGGGCTGGCACCACTTGCTAATACTGAGTACCTGTTACCAGTAAACAAACTGTCCTTTCAGGCCCATCATGGTCATACCCGTCATCTGAAATTCTGATAAAACTGAGAAATATTGTTGAAGTGTTGTTCACTCAACATTCTACCTGATAGTATAGTATGTAACCTTTAAAATTTTTCCAGGGCCATTTTTATATAAGCACAATTTTTGCCTCATGAGTTTAAGGCAGAAATGAGCCATGATTAGACAATCTGAATCCATACAAGTTTCTGCGAAGTCCGTGATTTTGTCCTTCTTTATGGCTGTGTAAACTTTTTAAAAAACTAAGACACAAATGTATACATTAGTCTAGAGCTATGCAAGCTCAAGATAATCAGTATTACTGTATTTCACCTCTATGCCTTGTCCCACTGAATGGCCTTCAAGGGCAATAACATACACAGAGCTGTCATCTCCTCTGACAACAATGCTTTTTTCTGGACTATGTCCTGAAGAACTTGCCTGAGATTGTTTTACAGTTAACTTTCTTTTTAATAATAGAATAATAAAAATACTCTAAAATGATGGCAAAAGTATAATATAGTTTACATAAACTGGTAACACGGTCATTTTTTATAATTATCAAATGCCATTTATTGCACATAATTGTATTTGCTATACTTTTTTTTTTTTTTACCTAAAGTGGAAATTTTAATGTTTCTTCAGCCAGTCATATGGTATTTATTTATTTATTTATTGACTTTTTTTTATTATAAAGATGTGGGGTACAATTCAGGGTTAGGTATACAAACATTGA
>NW_007061233.1:14514-16446 GCF_000164805.1 Carlito syrichta | reverse complement strand
CATTACTGCCAAATGCTTTCTTATAGCATTATAATTGTTCAATGTCCACTTATGAGTGAGAACATATGATAAATCATTGAGTATGATTGACTCCAAATCCATCCAAGTTGCCACGAAGTAAATATATTTGTCCTTCTTTATGGCTGCATAATATTCCATTGTGTATATGTACCACATTTTCTTTATCCAGTCCAGCTTTGATGGGCAACATGGTTGGTTCCACGTTTTTGCTCTTGTGGATAGAGTTGCAACAAACATACATGTGCAGGTATCTTTTTTGTAGAATGATTTGAGTTCCTCCAGGTATATTCCCAGTAGGAGAAGGTCAATTTCTAGTTCTTTCAGAAATTGCCACACTGTCTTCCAAAGAGGTTGCTCTAGTTTGCATTGCCACCAGCAGTGTAGAAGCCTTCCTTTTTCTCCACATCCTCGGCAGCTTCTGTTGTTACTTGTCTTATTAATGATGGCCATTCTTACTTGGGTTATGTGGTATCTCAATGTGGTTTTGATTTGCATTTCTTTGATGATTAGTGAGGCTGAGCACTTTTTCATTGTCTATTGGCTGCCCGTATATCTTCTTCTGAGAAGTGTCTATTCATGTCTTTTGCCCACTTATTTTATTTTTTATTTTTCAACACAAAATATATTATCAAAACCCCCAAGCTACAGGTTTAGCTTTATGAAAAACATATAACCCAGTTGGCAAAGTTAGTCTTTAACAATCCATTCCCAAACATATTTTTCAGATAAACATATACATCCATAGTTAACTTTCTTTTTCTAAATTCTAACCATTGTCAGACAAAATAAGACATAGCCTTCTCCATGCTTTGTAGAACTTTTTTTCCTTCCTCTTATGGGATTCCTTCAAGTTTCTAGAAATACCTCTATGTCTTGGACATTTCTACTCCAGAGAAATGTACCTCAGAAGTATGTACATTGGCTAACTGGCCTATCAGCAGACAAGTTCCAAGGCCGAAGTTGAGGGTGTGAATACAAATCCTGGAATACTTTGAAGCTATCCAAGCCATGCATTTCCCATTCAAGTCCCCCACCAGGGTCTGAACACTGTAGTCTAAGTCACTTTGCAGTAAGCTCCTCACTCAGATGTTGTTTTTCCTTGTTCTTCTCTCCAAGAATCTCCACTCATGTTTAAGATGCCAACTTTAACTTGGCTGGCTTGAATTAACCCAATATTTACAGCTATGCAAACTGTGGAGGTTAAGAACATAAATATAAAAAAGTTAAGGCTTAATTTAAATGAATAAGTTCTTCTCCACGCTAAATCACTATATGGCACCTCACACTTGAAGTAACATCCACAAATCCCCCACTCTATCTGGCAGATATACTCAACATGCTATATTAAGTATAATTTGCATTTTATTTTTTTCCAGATAGTTGTTCTTCAGTCCTTAAGGACTCAGCTTCATATATGGGCTTTGTTGGAGGTCGTGGGGTGGCACCCACAGGTCTAAATTGGAGTGGGAGGGTCCGGTCTTTGTGGGCTTCACAAGACCGATTCCTCACTACCTTGCTGTGAATGGCACAACTCACGCAGTGATGCAGTTTCACATACAGCTTGGGAAGCACATAGGCGTCAAAGACACTTGCTTCAGAAATGTCCTTGACAGCTGTGACCTCCACTATGTTTTGAATGATGAACTTCTTAATAGCCTTATCCTTGGACACGCATGGGGCGCAGTTCATGTAGCGAATGGGCTGCACGTGACTGTGGCCCTTTTTGGCACGACCGTTGTTCCTTCTTTTTTTTGTCATCTTGGAAGTGGGACCCCTTTTGCCCACTTTTTAAAGGGGCTGTTTTTTTCCTTTCAGCGCCTTTGAGTTCCTTGTAGATCCTAGATGTTAGGTCTTTGTCAGATATACAGTTGGCAAATATTTTTTCCCATTCTGTGAGCTGTCTCCCTACTC
>NW_007061233.1:1493-14494 GCF_000164805.1 Carlito syrichta | reverse complement strand
ATGGCCATTTTTACTGAGGTTAGGTGGTATCTCAATGTGGTTTTGATTTGCATTTCTCTGGTGATTAGTGAGGCTGAGTACTTTTTCATGTGTCTGTTGGCTGCCCGCATATCTTGTTTTGAGAAGTGTCTATTCATATCTTTTGTCCACTTTTTAATGGAACTGATTGTTGTTTTCCTTTTAGTGCATTTGAGTTCCTTGTAGATCCTAGATGTTAGGCCTTTGTCAGATATACAGTTGGCAAATATTTTTTCCCATTCTGTGAGCTGTCTCCCTACTCTCCTGATGGTTTCTTTTGCTTTGCAGAAGCTCATCAGTTTGATGAGGTCCCACTTGTCTTGTATTTGCTATACTTTTACATAAATTACTGTGTGACAGGTTTGCTTATATCAGCATCCCTATAAACATGTGTTTGATGCACTGTGCTTCAGTGGTACAACTACAACAGTGTCCTCAGGTAATACGAATTTTTCAGCTCCATTATAATATTTTTTTTTTTTTTGAGTTGGAGTCTCACTCTGTCGCCCAGACTGGAGTGCAGTGGCCGCTTCCGGCCACCGCAGCCTCGACCTGCTGGGCTCCAGCGATCGTTTCTCCTCAGCCTTCTGAGTAGCCGGAATTACAGGCATGCACTACCACGCCCGGCTGATTTTTTGATTTATTGTAGAGATGAGGTCTTGCTGCCCAGGCGAGTCTCGAACCCGCGGGCTCAGGCAATCCACTCACCTCAGCCTCCCAAAGGCGCGGGATTACAGGCTGAGCCACCGAGCCCGGCCATTATAATATGTTTTAAAACTTAATTTTAAAGATGTGGGGTACAATTCAGTGTTAGGTATATAAGTGGTCATCATACAGGTAAAGTTTGGGCCTCTGTTTGGCCCCCACTTTGCCTGGTTTGAGATCAGAAACCCTTAATGATGTTGTGTACCCTCCCCACCCTGGCAGTATCCCACTACTGCCAGTCCCTTTCTTATAGTATTATGGTAAATGTTCAGGGTCCGCTTATGAATGAGAACATGTGATACTCCGTTCTTTGTTTCTGTGATTGACCACTGAGTATGATAGACTATAAATCCATCCAAGTTGCTGTTGAGTCCATATGTTTGTCCTTCTTTATGACTCTGTAATATTCCATTGTGTATATGTACCATTTAAAAAAATCCAGTCCCGTTTTGACGGACAGCACGGTTGGTTCCATGTTTTTGCTATTGTGACTAGAGCTGCAATAAGCACGTGTGCACAAGTATCTTTTTTGCAAAATGATTTGAGTTCCTCAGGGTATATTCCTAGAAGGGGGAGTGCTGGGTCATATGATTTTTAGATCTTTTAGGAATTGCTACTCTGTTTTCCACAAAAGTTGCATTAGTTTACATTGCTACCAGCAATGTAGAAGTATTCCTTTTCCCCCACATCCTCTCCAGCATCTGTTATTTTTTTGAGTTTTTGGTGACGGCCAGCCTGACTGGAGTTAGGTGGTAGATATCTCAGTATGGTTTTAACTTGCATTTCTTTAGTGATTAGTGAGGCTGAATATTTTTTCATGTATTTGTTGACTGCTCTTATGGAACTACTGTTGTACATGTGGTTTGTTGGGGACAAAATGTCATTATGTGGCACAAGACTGTATGTATTTCCATGTGTTTAAGTATATGAGTGACCATACTGCATGCTTATGTATATATTTGAGTGGTCAAGTGTATTTGTATGTGTGTGTTTTTGGAGTACCAAAGTCAAATAAAAATATTGGCCAGGTGAGGTGCCTTGCACTTATAATCCCAGCACTTTGGGACTCTGAGGTGGGAGGATTGCTTGAGCCCAGGAGTTCAAGACCAACCTGGGCAACATAGCCAGACCTCATCTCTACAAAAATAAAAATAAAATCCCATTCACAATAGCCACACACACACAAAAATGAAATACCTTGGCATCTTCCTAACCAGAAAAGTGAAAAGCCTTTACAATGAAAACTACAAAACACTGCTCAAAGAAATCAAATCAGGATGGCCATCATCAATAACTCAAAAACAACAGATGCTGGAGAGAATGCAGGGAAAAGGAAACACTTCTACACTGTTAGTGGGAGTGTAAACTAGTACAACCTCTGTGGAAAACAGTGTGGCGATTCCTAAAATATCTAAAAATCAGCCTTCTGTACAACCCTGCGATCACAATTCTGTGAATATACCTGGAGAAACTCAAATCACTCTATGAAAAAGATACTTGCACACGCATGTTTATAGCAGCATTATTTACAATAGCAAAAACATGGAACCAACCATCCTGCCGACTGAAAGAAGACTGGATAAAAAAAGTGGTATATAATACAGGCTGGGATATTACACAGACATAAAGAAGGACAAAATCATGAACTTCATAGCAACTTGGATGGACTTAGAGTCTATAATACTGAGTGCTCTATCACAGAAACAAAGAACTGAGTACCATATGTTCTCACTTATAACTGGACCTTGAGCAATTATAATACTTTAAGAAAGGGATTCAGCAGGTCAATGCTGGCATGGCTGTGACTGTGCCACTGCACTCCGGTCTAGGCAAAGGAGTGAGACTCTGACTCAAAAAAGGGATTGGCAGTAGTAGGAAACTGCCAGAGAAGGGAGGGGTGGGATTGCAGTAGTGGGAAACTACCAGGGGAGGAGGGGGCACACCTTATCAACAAGGGTATCTGCATAATGAACATTTGTATACCTAACCCTGAATTGTACACCACATCTTTAAAATAAAAAATTAATAAAATAAAATAAGTTAATTAACTGAGTGTGGTGGCGTGTGCCTGTATTCCCAGATACTCAGCAGGCTGAGGTGAAAGAATTACCTAAGCACAGGAATTTGAGGCTGCAGTGACTTGTGATCATGCCACTGCACTCTAGCCTGGGCCACAGAGTAAAACCCAGTCTCCCCCTCTTCTCTTCTCTCTCCCCACCCCTCCTTCCTCTCCCCCGCCACACACACACACACACACACACACACACACACACACACACAAGATGAATATACAAAACCTTTTGGGAATGTATATAAAAACAAATTGCAATTTGGTGCATATACACAGACAAGGTGGTTTTTGGTATGTCTGAAGAGCAAAGAAAAAGTAGGGAGTTTTATTAGAGAAATGTTAAATATTGTTTTAAAACAAACTCAATGGCACCAGTGAAGTTTTGGGGAGCCCTGATTGGTGGGGGACAACAGTAGATAAATCTAGTCTTAGAGTTGGCAGATTGTTTCAGAAGCTACAAGGTAAAACTGATCTTTAGGTTGCATCAGACTGTTTCAATAGTTGCACTTGAGGATAATTATTGGAACAGGTGCTATGTGCTCCTGCTGCTTTTCCCCTACTGGCCCCTCAACTATGATTTAGTTGAGTATGATAAAAATAACCCAGTGTTACAATGAATATTCACAGGAGTATGTATTGCCAACTATGTGAATGTATTCTCTGACTTGGAAATAGAGAATGTGTGTAGTAAAGAATTAGCCTAACCCAAAGTAATGTCGGTAAGTGAAAGAGGAAAATAAGCAATTAAATCAATGCAAAACTAATGTGTCAATGATTCTGGTCACCATTCAATAGTGCTGAATTGAGAAGGTAACACTGACTTGAGTGATAGGTAAGAAAAATGACAGATTCTTCTAGTTAACCATCTGATGCTGGTGCTTCGGTTTTGCTGTTGCTGTTTTGTTTTGTTTTTTGAGTCAGAATCTCACTCTCTTGCCCAGGCTGGAGTGCAGTGGCATGCTCACAGCCACCCAGTGAAGGGAGGGGTGGGATTGCAGTAGTGGGAAACTACTAGGGGAGGAAGGGGCACACCTTATCAACAAGGGTATCTGCATAATGAACATTTGTATACCTAACCCTGAATTGTACAGGGTGTCAACCAGCTTTCCAGATCAGCCTTCCAAGTAGCTGGAACTACAGGAATGCACCATCACACCTGGCTAATTTTTGTTGATTTATTGTCGAGATGAGGTCTCAACAATTTGCCCAGGCTGGTCTTGAACCTGTGGGCTCAGGCAATCCTCTCACCTTGGCCTCCCAAAGTGCTGGGATTATAGGAGTGAGCCACCATGCAAGGCCGGTGCTTCTATTTATAATGTAATGATTTTATAGAATGAATTTGTTGTTTATTTCATTTTATTATTATTAATTAATTTAAATTTTTTTATCTTGATGTAGGGTGTAATTCAGGGTTAGGTATACAAATGTGTTGTTTCCTTAAACCAGTCTCTGCTCCACATGGATCACTCCACCTACTAAGCATGACCACATACTATTGATGTATCAGTTCTATAAATGCTAATACTAAGTATAGATGCTCAGACAAATAGGCTCATTTTGTTGTAAGAGAGCCTTGGGCAGAGATGGAGAGGTGGCCTGTGTAGTGAAAAATTTCTAAAGTGATCCCAAAGTTGCCCTTAGCTGCTATGAGGTGATCTCCAGACCTTTGGAATGTCATGCCTGAAAGAAATGTCTTTGTTTGCCTGGTGGTTTGGCCACTAGGCAGTCTAACAATGTGACTTATGATGGCGGTTTTGGGCGGCAAAGTACCGGGTCTGCCTCTGGAGTTTCTGGCAACAGATACATCAGCATTGCAGGTGGTATGTAATAGAGCTCTAGTATAAACTCGGGGTGTGAAAGCTTGGGTGAGCTTCCCAGACTGGCAACATTCATGAGTACTGTCCCTTACTGATGTTCGGAATGTAATGCATTATGACACTATGGAGAAATGAAAACCAGAAATTCAGCATTTGGTACTTTTCCTGGATTCTGGCCTGTATACGCCTTCCCTTGGCTGATTTTAATCTGTATCCTCTCCCTGTAATTAATCATAACAGTAATAAAATAGCTCATAGTGAGTTCTGTGTCCTTCTGGACAATAACTGAATTTGAGGGTGGATTTGGGGACCTTCAAACCTGTGGAGGGTATCAGAAATAACTGTGGTCTGTGTAAACACTGCTTTCTCTAACTTTTTAGTTGGCCTAAAAACCCTCATGAGGGGAATGGATAGTGGACCTTGTCAATTGTGGGTTTGTTGCAAAATCCAAAGGAATGATTTTGACAATTAAATGTTTTCTTATCATTAATTACATAACCGATAAGTGCTCCTTATTTTTTCTCAAAATAATAAGTGTCAGTAATCCTGGCCACTGTTCAATACTGCTGAATTGAGAAAGTAACATTGGCTTATGTGATAGTTAAGAAAAATGACATTCTTCTAGTTAACTGTCTGATGCTGGTGCTTCTGTTTGTAAGAGAATGATAGTGCCCATTAAGACTTTCTATCACTGCTGGGGTCAATGTGTTAGAGTATCTTTTTTCTAGAATACTTTCATATCTTCATTTTCAAATTAATTTTGTATTTAACTGTACATATTAACCCAATGACCTCTAAGGTAAATTTTTGATATCATGTTCTTGCTTTTACTCTTAACTCATTAGACTTCCTTCTTAGAAACTTCATGTAATTTTTTTTTTTTTTTGAGTTAGAGTCTCACTCTGTCGCCCAGACTGGAGTGCAGTGGCACGTTCCTGGCCACTGCAGCCTTGACCCGCTGGGCTCCAGCTATCCTTCCACCTCAGCCTTCCAAGTAGCTGGAACTACAGGCGTGTACTACCACGCCCGGCTAATTTTTGATTTATTGTAGAGACGAGGTCTCACCAACTTGCCCAGGTGGATCTCGAACCCACATGCTGAGGCAATCCACTTGTCTCAGTCTCCCAAAGTGCTGGGATTACAGGCTGAGCCACAGAGCCCGGCCTCACGTGATTTTTAAATCTTCAGAGTTAACATGGTACTGCTTCGGGATCTGAAAATTAAGTATTAACTTGATTTGAGGTAGAAGTACACAGGGAAGGCTTGAATCCAGTGAGACACACAAACCTCTCTGCAAGTCCCTCATGGATCAGACCTTACTATTTCCCGTGTCTTCCATATGAGAACATGTGTCCTACAAGGATCATAAAAAAGTAAGCACCTCTCCCAGACACTTCTACAGTATGAAGATACTCACAGGAAACTTGTAATTCGTTTCAGTGATTTGCAACTAGGAAAATGTTTTCTAGAAATGTTCTCAGCTCCCCAAGGTTGCACTGTCATTGTCACTCCAGATGAAATGATAATTGCAGTTCTGAGGGGAGGTAAGGTCACAGAATCAAAGATCTTTATCTGAGGATCCAGCTACCTCACTCCCTCATGTGCCGGCTGTCATGACCTTCACACTGAGCCCACCTTCCTGGAAGAGGGAAGAAGTCCTGTGAGTATTTTTCTTGCTTGCTTATTTCCTTTTGATTTTGAAACAACGTCTTGCCTTTTCAGTCAGGCTAGAGTGCAGTGTGCAGTGTATATTCCTTGTTCACTAGAACTCAAACTCCAGTGAGGCTTAAGCCTCCTGCCTCATCCTCCAGAGTACCTGGGACTACAGATGAGCACCGTAATGCCCAATCTATATTTTCTACTTCACTCTGAGATGCCAAGACTGTAAGGAAAGAAAATCAGAGTGAGTGCTAATGCTTGAAAGGGCTTCTTCAGGGATGGCAATAGACCCATTGGCAAAGCGAGGCAAGGAGAGGGAATAATTCCTTAGTTGTAAGCAGAATTAGTGAAACGACAAGGGTCCTAGATCCTAGGTCAGTCCCTGATAGCTCTTAGTTTAATTTGATAAAACTCTCATTGAAAATGATTATTAGTGAATAATTCAAGTGATAATGGAATCTGATATCTCATTTTTTATGATGCATAAGGACTGTGGTAATGAAATAAATATGCTATTCACATTATCTTTCACAAATTATAGATCAAATTTTCATCATCATCATTATTATTATAGATGTGTTTATCATACCAATATGCTTATAAGAAAGATTAGAATGGAAAAAGAGGTATCTAGCCTGTGCAGAAACCATGATCTGAATTGGTTTCTGGAACAAAAAATATTTTTATGTAAATCTAGCCTTATGATTTACCAAAAGGAAGTGGTAATTTAGTTTCCACTGAAAGGTCTGTGGTCTGAAGTTTATGGGGAGATTGTATTTTCTTTAGAAGTTAGAAATACATTAAAGGAAAGGTAGCATAATAATGAATATTAGACAATAGATGTCAGCACCAAATGTATTTGTGTCATTTCTTGTGGTTTAATAATATTTTAACACCAACCTTAAGTTCACAACACTGTCTCCTGTTGTTTGAATATATACTGCACAAGATTTAATAGTCTCCAGATTCCACTTACTATGTAACTATTTTAACATTTCCTAACAAATTTATTTCCTTCCTTCCTCCCTCCCTCCCTCCCTCCTTCCCTCCCTTCCTTCCTTCCTTCCTTCCTTCCTTCCTTCCTTCCTTCCTTCCTTCCAAGTCAGAGTTTCACTCTGTCACTCAGGCTGCAGGCTGAAGTGCAGTGGCACATTTATGGCCACCACAGCCTCTACCAAATGGCTCAGGTGATCCTTCTGCTTCAGTCTTCCAAGTAGCTGGAACTATAGGCACATGCCAACATGCCCAGCTTTTTTTTTCTCTTTCTTTTCTTTTCTTTTTTTTTTTTGTAGAGACAAGGTCTTGGCATGTTGCTCAGGCTGGTCTCTAATTCCTGGGTTCAGGCAATCCTCTTGCCTCAGCCTCCCAAAGTTCTGAGACTACAGGCATGAGCCACCGTGCCGGACCTCCTCACAAATTTCTTATAGCATATTGGCATTATAAACACATCTATAATAGTACTAAGAATGTGATCTATAGTTTGTGAAAGATAATGTGGATGGCATATTTATTTCTTTACTACAATCCTTATACGTCTTAAAAATGAGATACTAGATTTCATGACCACATAACCTACATATTAGCAATAGATGAATATTTAGCCTGAAATTTGTTATGACTGAACTTCTATTCTACACCAATTTATTGCATATTAATGTTTTCATATTCCAGAGTTTCAGGACAAAGTATTATTGCTCAGCATTACTTTGATAGACACCACTATATTTTTGCTCCTGAAATTATAGCCAATGAATCTCTCTAATACCAAAGTAACATTTGGTCAATCTTGCATTAATTAAAACCAACTTAACCATGGGGCAGTTTTCTGTAGCAGTTTCCTATAATTAGTATACTATATTTTATTAATATCTCTGAAGCATTATTTTTTATAATGGCATAGATGATAAAACTTTACACCAAAATAGAAACTTGCTACTACAAAAATTGTACTTTAAAATATCAACAACATAAAATAAAATGGCAAGTTATAGATACAAACCAAATATGACTAGATTATATGAAAACATAGTTGACATAGTTTGATAGTGCAACACGGTGCTTAGGGCACTGCCTTTGTACCCAGTCAAGAAAGGTTTAAGTTTCCACTCTGTCCTGACACATGAATTTAGTCAAGTCGTGTAACGTATCTGTTTCTAAGATCTTCATTTGTTGGCAATAAAAATAATGCCAATGTCCACATCACATAGTTCTGAAATTCAAAGAAGTTACCATCAGTACAGTATTAGAACAGTGATTTATTTATTTTAATTTTTGATTTTTTTTTTTTTAGTTGAAGTCTCACTCCGTTGCCCAGGCTGGAGTGCAGTGGCATGCTCACGGCCACCGCAGTCGCTACCTGCTGGGCTGGGCTCCGGTGATTCTTCCGCCTCAGCCTCCCAAGTAGCTAGAACTACAGACATGCACTACCACACCTGACTAATCTTTGATTCATTGTAGAGATGAGGTCTCACCAAATTGCCCAGGCTGGTCTTGAACCCGCAGACTCAGGCAATCCACTCACCTTGGCCTCCCAAAGTGCTGATGTGGCAGAATTTTATAGAGGGAGTTGGGACCCCGAGACCAGGAAGCAGTTTTATTTGTGCTGGCACCATCTCAGCGGATTCACATACTGAGCCCCGAGCGTAGGAGGCATTGCATTTTATACATGTTTAGTTTCTTTGTCCCCCATTAAGTTAGTAACATGTTAGTAACATACAGGCTAATTGGGTATTTCACAGCTCAAGTTTACTACAGTTACACATGCACACTATAGATTGGGGGCTACGTTCCTTTTTAACATGAATCTTCCAAGAAAGTTCTTATCTTATGGTTCTAGAAGAACTCTTTCATCATTCTGGAAAAGCTTTTATCTTACTGTACTAAGGGGATCCCTACTCTGTCCTGGGAAGGCCTTCATCTTATTAGGCTTGGGGGATGAACACCCTGTCTCACTGGGATTACAGGCTGAGCCACCAAGCCCGGCCTACAGCAGTGATTTGTAAATTGTTAAGTACTATTAAAAGTATGCATATTCAACTCTGGGAAACTTCTTAGCAGAATAAAACCTTGAGTGAATATTTCTCAGTGAGAATGTTGCATTTCATTGATATCATCATAGCATGCAATGCATATCCCCATGCAGGATCCTATGGCTCTGACGGTGTCAGTCAGTGGAAACTGGCAGAATTACCTTGGCAATAGGGATGGTCTACGTATCCCAGTCCCTAGTTACAATACTGGACATTTTCTCCCTTCATACCATTATCTCTTCCTTTACTGTAATGAATACAGATTGAGTTCCATATATTTAATTGTCAAGCAAATGATTTTAATCACTTTGTTTTCTTTAAAGTTGTCTTCAAGACCATGAAAGCTGTTAGATTGTGACATTTCCTCAAAGATACTGACTGCAAATTTGTTTTCTGTCCTTATAGAGTTAAATAGAGTATGTCCACTGCATCTTTCTCTTGAGTGTCTCTGGAAATATCAAGACACCTCAAGAACTTCAGGTGGGTACCACTTAAAATAAGAGCTCTCATATATATTGTTTCTTTTTTCTTTTTCCTTTGCAGGATTCTGTAATTCTGGGAAGTATCATTATTTCCTATGTATGTGATTGTAAAACACAGCAAAATCACACACATAAACAACAACAGAAAGTTAGGATTTGGTTCTCCTGAATTTCATGCAATATTACAATCGACAATATTCAGCATTTTTCTTATTCTTTGGAATTTCTTGTTTGACTTCATAATTTGTGCCTGTAGCTATATAAATTGTATCCTGTCTAGATACAAGCAGCAGATCAAACACATGCACAGGAACAACTTTCTCCCAGCCATTTCTTTCAATTTTTTGTGATATGTATACAGTTATTTTTAATTAAAAACATATGCAATTTATAAGTGCACAGTTCAGTGAAATTTCAGAAACAAATCACACCTTTGCATGTAAAACCTAGATTTAAAAAAACCCAGAATATTTCCAGGCCCCAAGTATCCCCTTTGTGTTCCCTCTAATTCCTTACCCTCAGAAGTATATATTTGAGGAGAAGATTTGCTGAGACATAAGTTTACATCTATTCTAACATTTAAGAAATTAGATTACTTTTTCATGTTTTATACTTTATGTAAATAAAATAGTACAGGAAGAACTCTTCTATATTTTGCTTTTGAAGTTTCATATGAATTTTTTAAATGTATTTTTGACATTCATTTGCATTAGTGTATAAAATTCTAATGCATTAATATCCAACAATTAATTGAATCATTCGATTGTAAATGGGTGGTCTTTAGCTCTGGGCTATCATGACCAGGGATGATATTTAAATTGTGGAATACAGGGGTACCTGGTCCTCTATAAGGGGGAGAAAGGGCCAGGTAGAAGCCCAAACTTCACCTGCATGCAACCTGCTTAGGTAGCAAATCCTCACTTGTACCTTACAACTTTAAAATAAATAAATTACTAGCTAGTAGATTTTAAGTTTAAAAACTAGTAAATAAATACATTCTGGAATCTGTCTTTGGTGATGTATATAGAAATTTCTTTTGGGTATATCCATAAGAATGGATTCTTGGGTTGTAGATTTATATCTATTCAGCCTAAGTAGTTACATTACGATCAAACAGTTTTCCAAAACTTTTATGCCAATTTTAATACCCATTGGCAGTATATGAAATAGTTGGTATATCCACATCTTTGCCAAAACTTTATATTCCCTGTCTTTTTTTGATATCAGATTTTTGGTTGGTGTACAATGAATGGTATCAGGTTGTGGTTTGATGTGAATTTTCATAATTATTAAGGACGTTGAAATGTCCCATAATTGCTATCTATTGAATCATGCCTGTTTTCCTGAAGTTTCTATTAGAATTTTTGTGTGTATTTTATTCTGTTATAGGTTCTATAGGTGTTCTTTATGTTACGCACACTGATCCCTTTCTCCTTTTCAGTCCTAGTGTGTGTGTGTGTGTGTGTGTGTGTGTGTGTGTGTGTGTGTGTGTATGTGTGTGTGTGTGATGAGTGTGAGATCTTATTTAATACGATCTAATTTGTCATTTCACCCATACGGTTGATGTACTTTGTGATGTTTATGAAATATTTTCTTATTCTAAGACCATAGAAAAATTCTTTGTGTTATTCTAAACATTGCAACACTTATCTTTACATTTAGGATTGATGTGTTATATAGTGTGGGTCATGGGTGAGCTTGTCTGTTTTTTTCATATGCCTAGCAAATATCAATTTATTCTTAAAATTTGGGTTATGTTTTCTTCCACGTGCTCTCACTTGTCATTGCTTCCCTCAGATTGATACCACCCCATCCTCAGTGCTGACTTCCATCAAATATACTGGCAATCCTCTCCACCTCTCTACCTGCATTCTGATGTCTTTGGCAAACCCACAGACACACACAAGGAAAGTTACTTTTGATATCAAAATTCTTTAATAAGGATCTTTGCTGAGAAGAATGATTGCTACCATAATATTTTAAAATATGCCAAATTACAGAATGTCCTCCAGGGATTGGGCAGTAGGAATCATTTTCTTTTCACAGACTACAGTTGGAATCCTGAGCAATTCTCTCTTCTTTGCCATCATTTCCTTTACTCCAGTGAATGCAGGCTCAGGCCCACAGATGTGATTCTTAAGCACCTAACTCCTTGGTCCTTCTCTCTAAGGGAGTTTCCCAGACTTTGGCAGCTTTTGATTTGAAATATTTCTTCAATAATATTGGATGCGAACTCATTCTGACTGTTGAGAGAGTGGGCAGGGGTGTGCCCATTGGCACCACCTGCCTTTTGAGTGTCTTCCAGACCATCATGATCAGTCCTGTGAACTCCAGGTGGAAGGGTCTTAAAGTAAAAGCCCCAACATACATTGGCTGCTTTATTATCTTCTGCTGGATCCTGTACCTGGTGGTAAATTTTATTTTTCCTGCATATGAGTTTGTCAACTGGAGCCCCAAAAACATCACAAAGAAAAGAGATTTCAGATATTGTTCTACTCTAGGCAGTGACAAAATATTAGACTAACTTTATACAGCATTATTTATATTCCCTGAAGTTTTATTTTCTGGGCTCATAATCTTGTCCAGTGGCTCCATGATTCTCATTCTGTACAGACACAAGCAACAGGTTCAATATATTCACAGGATTAATGTATCTTCACATACCAAGTCTCCTGGCTGCTAGATCATAACAAAAGGTATAATCATGTCATTAAGATTACATACCAGCAATTATCTCTCAAAAGAACACTGATAAGAGCATTAACTTGGCACTCTAAGAAAAACCCAAGAACATTTTGGAAAATAAACACTGTAAGATGTCTCAGGATAGACATTTTTAAAAAACAACAAGGGTACCTGCATAATGAACATTTGTACACATAACCATGAATTGTACCCCACATCTTTAAAATAAAAAATAAAAAAAAATCATCAATATCACTGACTTCTGTTGGGAGCCAGCCTTGGAGGCCCGCCTGATTGACAAAGTCCAGGTGCGCTGAGGTCCCCGGCCACAAAGCGAGTCCAGGCAGCTGAGGCCCTTCTGTCTTCCGTCTTTGCTGTTGGTACAGCTGAAGAAATTCTGTGCAGTCGTGGAAGAAGAAGATGGCATGTTTATGCAAAGTACTCACACTTAACCTGAGAATGTCATGGTTCATTTTTCCATTTTCCCACTATGCCGCTTGGCCTTTTCTAACATATGCAAGGGTAAACTCTGAAG
>NW_007061233.1:0-766 GCF_000164805.1 Carlito syrichta | reverse complement strand
TAGTTCCATTACTCTCCTACATCCCTTGAGTCCTCACCTCCATTTACCCCCAGCCCCTGGCAACAACTAGTATGTTTTCTGTTCCTATAGGTTTGCTTTTTCCAGAAAGTCATGAGTGGAATCACATAGCCTTTTGAGTCTGGATTCTTCAGTACACAAAATGCAGAGTACTATCCATATAGATGTGGGTGTCGGTAGTTTACCCCTTTGTATTGTTGAAGAGTATTCATTCCATTGCATCCATTGCATAAATAATACCACGGTGTGTTTAGCCACAAACCAGCTAAAGGACATGTTTCATTTGGGGCCTTTATAAATAAAATCACTGTAAACATTTGTGTACAGGTTTTTGTATGAACATAAGTATTTTTGGTTTTTGTTTTGTTTTTTTTTTTAATAATTAATCAGTATTTTTATTATAGTTTTGTGGGGTACAGTTAAGGGTTAGGTGTACAATTACGTTTCATTCAGACACCCTGTTGATAAGAGGTGTTTTCCCAGCCCCAGACAGATATTTGCTACTGTTAATCCTATCCCCCTCCCCCCCATAGTTTCCCAGTACCGTCAGTCATTTTCTTATAGTATTACATTGGATGTTCAAGGTCCATTATATGAGTGAGAACATGTGATATTCTGATCTTTGTTTCTGTGTGAGGTCACTCAGTATTATAGACTCTAGTTCCATCCAGATTGCTGCGAAATTCATGATTTTGTTCTTTTTTATGGCTGCGTAGTATTCAATCGTGTATATGTACCACATTGTTTT
>NW_007061232.1:0-1319 GCF_000164805.1 Carlito syrichta | reverse complement strand
GGTAGAATGGTTTGAGTTCCTCCACGTATAGTCTCAGTAGGAGGATTGCTGGGTCATGTGGAAAGTCAATTTCTAGTTCTTTTAGAAATTGTCACATTGTCTTCCAAAGAAATTTTAGTAGTTTGCATTCCCACCAGCAATGTAGAAGCGTTCCTTTTTTCCTCATCCTAGCCAGCACTTATTGTTGCTTGTTTTATTAATGATGACCATTCTTACTGGGGTTAAGTGGTATCTCAATGTGATTTTAATTTGTATTTCTCTGATAATTAGTGAGAGTGCGCACTTTTTCTCCTCACTCTCCAAGCCAGGGGTCCCAGGATGATGAGAGTTCTTCACTCAACTCAAGCATCTGGGTAGTCAGTGCAGAGCAAAGGAAGTTGCTGGTGGGACACCAGCCTTAAACGCTGCTCTTGGATTTGATATGTGCTCCTGTGCTCACATGTTACTGCTTCAAATATTGCATGATCACACCCAGACTCAAATGAGTGAGGAAAATATCACTTCCCACATTTCCAGAAGAAGGGGTTACAGGCGCAGCTAAGGATTGCCACAGACCGGGATGTGTCCAGGCCTGGGGCCAAGGTTTGCTGAGGGATTCCCGGGAGGAAGTGCCCTATCAGATATAGAGGAATCCTTTTCCTTCTGCTGGCCTTTCTCCCCACTTGAATGTGTTTATGTTAGGATGTGATTTTGGGGAGCTGCAGCAGCCACCTTGAAACCAGAAGGCAACACCAACAAGCTAAGGATCACAGAGAAGGAGCATAGAATAGGTCTGAGCAGTGGTGACACTCTGGAGCCCCTGCACCAAACTCTGATCTGCACAAATTTAGGCTTTGTGTATGGGACAATGGAGTCACTTTTCTGCTTAGGTCATGATTAGTCATTTGATTGCTTGAAACTGAATGAGTCCAAATGGATACAATCACACTTTTCACTGAAGCAGCTGGAGGCTCGCTTGACAAGTAAGTTGCTGACAAACTGCTAGAGCCCGGTACACAGAGATCATTTGCAGAGTCTAAGTGCAGGGACAAGTCCTTTCACACTGCCTTAGTGCCAGTCTCTGTGCTTGGTCCTGGGTCATGGGGATGCAGCTGGCCTCAGGGTTAGTTGGCAACACCACAGGAAAGCTTTCACTTCTGTAGTTGGAAAAGTGGTTGGTCAAAGGTTCAAGACTATGGTCTTCATGCCACATGTGGGCAGAGCCGCCCCAAGAAGCGTCCAATGCAGAGAAGGAAGAGGGGAACATAGGAGGAGAGAAGTGTCTTAGGAGCCCAGGACCCACTTGTGCTTGCAACATGTACAGGGAGGCAGGTGTCTCA
>NW_007061231.1:0-627 GCF_000164805.1 Carlito syrichta | reverse complement strand
CTTAAACAACTCCTGGGTCAATGAAGAAAATCAAAACAGGGATCAAAAGATACCTGGAAACAAAATGAAAAATGAAGAAACATCTTACCAGAATCTCTGGGATGCCCTGAAAGCTGTAGTAAGAGGGGAATTTATATCCCTACAAACACACGTGAAGAAAATGGAAGGAACAGAAATTCACAACCTAACAAGCCACCTAAAGAAGCTGGAAAAGCAAGACCACAAAAACCCTAATTTTAGCAGAAGAATCCAGATCACCAAAATAAAAGCCCAAATCCAGGACATAGAAGACAAAAAGATAATACAAAAAAATCAATGAAATAAAAAACTGGTTCTTCGAAAGGGTAAACAAGATTGATGGTCCCCTAGCTAGACTGACCAAGAAAAAACGAGAAAAAAACCAAATAAGCACAATCAGAAACACAAAAGATGGAGTCACATCTGACCCTGAAGAAATACAAAAGATCATTAGAGACTACTACGTACACTTGTATGGAAACAAACCTGAAAACCTTAAGGAAATGGAGGACTTTCTGACATCACACAACCGACCTAGGTTGGAACAAGAAGAAATTGAGACCCTAAATAGACGAATAACAATCATGGAAATTGACTACATAATAAGAG
>NW_007061230.1:0-4627 GCF_000164805.1 Carlito syrichta | reverse complement strand
CTGAGTGAATGAGTGCTACACACTCACTTGTAGAAAAGCAGTGCTTGCCTTCTGTTTGAGCCCTGAAACGTTTTACCCCTTGGCGTTTCTCTAGGCTAGGAAAGGCAGTCACTCTCGCGTTGGCCTTGCTGAATAAGCGTAGACGGCCTCTGTGAGGCTTGTTGTGCATGTGCATCTTCCCGGGGAAGGAGCTTTTCAAAATGTGCAGCGCTCTTTAGGGGCTATCTATGTTATTCTCACTTGGTGCATGCTGCAACCCATGAGTCTGAGTCTCGCGGTTTTCTTCTCATTTGGACTTCGGCTGTGCAGAGCGCCTCTGTTTGAACTAAGACTTCTCTCATGGGACACGCTTTGCCCATGTGCAGCTCTACGCTGCCACCCAGGGGGCGATGGGAACCCCACAGTGGAGCAAGAAGGCATTACTTGGTGAATTCCCTGGGTGCATTCTGAAATGTTTCTCCCTTTCAAATTTTTGTGTGGGAGGATACACAATTGCTCTGCCAAACGCATTGACGGAAAAGAGCTGACTGCCTTGGTGGTGCTTGTTTTGAATGTCCGTCTCCCTTGGAAAGTGCTGTGTGAGAAGTGTGCTGCACTGTGAGGTTCTGGCACTGAGTGTGCGTGCTGTCATTCCTCCTTCCCACTTGTTCCCGTTCGTGTATCTTACGCTCTACAGGGTGACTGCTTTGGTGTGCGGCTTGTCAACCTCTCCCATGCGGGAATGCTCATCTCCCCTGTGCCACAATGAGGGATCTGAGACATTCACAGTTACTTGTGGGAAGGCATTATGTGTGACCCGGGGGAATTCTGAATTGCTCTTTCTTGACACCTTCTCCTGTCAGGGAAAGCAATGAGACTGTGGATTGCTGGTGGGAGTGGCCTTTCTTAGGCCTGGGGTGCACGGGCACCTTCCTGGCTTAAGTCTGTGCCCAATGTGTGCTGCAGTGTCACCTCTTTGCTGTGACTATTATTCTTCATTGCCGCCTGCTGTAATACCTCATTCTCACTCTTTCCCCTTGATTTGTGTTCCTTTCCATAGAGGGCCTTTGCGTACGAGCGTGAAACCTCCGTGTTTCACGGAGAGAAATCTGCAAGACATAGTGCCGCAATGAGTGACACAAGTGCTCCACAGTCACGAGCAGGAGAGCATTATGTGTGGATGGGGAGAATTCTAAGTTGTTTTTCCCTATGGCGTTTAAACCTAATAAGGACTACCAAGGCTGTGCCGTTTTCATTGCTGAGTAAGCACGGAGAGCCTCTGTTACACTGGGGGTGAAGCTGGGTCTTCCTGGGGACACGCTATTGAAGCCTGCGCTGCACTGCACTTCATTGGCAGTCTGTATACACTGGCTTTGTGCGTGCTCTCCTCCCTGATTCTCAGAGCTCTCCTGTATATACACTATACTAGGCGGGGAGCATTTGGTGACCAGAGTGCAACTTCAGCTGCTGCACTGACTGGATCCAGATCTCCACAGCCATGGGTAGCCAAGCATGCTTCACTCAGCGGAGAATGCGGAAAAGTTTTCTCTTTTGACACGGGCGTCTCACACGGAATACAATGGCTCTGCGGGTTCATTTGCCAAGGAGGCCCGAGAGCCATTGTTTGCTTTCCGGAAAACAACAGTCTTCCATGGGAGACATTCCTCCAAACGGCACGTCACTGAATGGGGGGGCAACAAGTATTACAGTGGCTTGGTCTTTGGCGTGACGCCTGATTCTCCCTGTTTTTCAGCGTGTATTATCCTACATTGAATGCAAAGGCCTAGCAGAGCTGTATGCAACGTTTCCTGTATACAAAGTGCACAACTCCATGGTGCCACACTGAGCGACATGACCGGTTCGCTGTCATCTTTGGGAAAGCATGATTTGTTCACCTACTGAATTAGTAAAGTGTTTTTGATTTGACCTGTCCGTCTCCTATCCAAAGCCATTGCTCTTCCGTTGGCATTTACGAGGAAGAGCTGAGAGGCTTGGCTTGCTGGCTGTGAGTGTGCATCAGCTTGGGAAATGCTGCGTCAAATGTTGACTGCATTGTGATGTATTTTCCAGTAGTTTGATTCTTGTGTGCTGTACGGTGTAATACACGATTCTCAAGGTACGGCTTGAATGAGCATAGCCGAGCATGTTATGTCGATACTTCACATGTAGGAATGAGCATGTCAATGGTGTCAGACTGAGTGAAATGAGTGCTACACACTCACTTGTAGAAAAGCAGTGCTTGCCTTCTGTTTGAGCCCTGAAACGTTTTACCCCTTGGCGTTTCTCTAGGCTAGGAAATGCAGTCACTCTCGCGTTGGCCTTGCTGAATAAGCGTAGACGGCCTCTGTGAGGCTTGTTGTGCATGTGCATCTTCCCGGGGAAGGAGCTTTTCAAAATGTGCAGCGCTCTTTAGGGGCTATCTATGTTATTCTCACTTGGTGCATGCTGCAACACATGAGTCTGAGTCTCGCGGTTTTCTTCTCATTTGGACTTCGGCTGTGCAGAGCGCCTCTGTTTGAACTAAGAGTTCTCTCATGGGACACGCTTTGCCCATGTGCAGCTCTACGCTGCCACCCAGGGGGCGATGGGAACCCCACAGTGGAGCAAGAAGGCATTACTTGGTGAATTCCCTGGGTGCATTCTGAAATGTTTCTCCCTTTCAAATTTTTGTGTGGGAGGATACACAATTGCTCTGCCAAACGCATTGACGGAAGAGCTGACTGCCTTGGTGGTGCTTGTTTTGAATGTCCGTCTCCCTTGGAAAGTGCTGTGTGAGAAGTGTGCTGCACTGTGAGGTTCTGGCACTGAGTGTGCGTGCTGTCATTCCTCCTTCCCACTTGTTCCCTTTCGTGTATCTTACGCTCTACAGGGTGACTGCTTTGGCGTGCGGCTTGTCAACCTCTCCCATGCGGGAATGCTCATCTCCCCTGTGCCACAATGATGGATCTGAGACATTCACAGTTACTTGTGGGAAGGCATTATGTGTGACCCGGGGGAAATCTGAATTGCTCTTTCTTGACACCTTCTCCTGTCAGGGAAAGCAATGAGACTGTGGATTGCTGGTGGGAGTGGCCTTTCTTAGGCCTGGGGTGCACGGGCACCTTCCTGGCTTAAGTCTGTGCCCCAATGTGTGCTGCAGTGTCACCTCTTTGCTGTGACTATTATTCTTCATTGCCGCCTGCTGTAATACCTCATTCTCACTCTTTCCCCTTGATTTGTGTTCCTTTCCATAGAGGGCCTTTGCGTACGAGCGTGAAACCTCCGTGTTTCACGGAGAGAAATCTGCAAGACATAGTGCCGCAATGAGTGACACAAGTGCTCCACAGTCACGAGCAGGAGAGCATTATGTGTGGATGGGGAGAATTCTAAGTTGTTTTTCCCTATGGCGTTTAAACCTAATAAGGACTACCAAGGCTGTGCCGTTTTCATTGCCGAGTAAGCACGGAGAGCCTCTGTTACACTGGGGGTGAAGCTGGGTCTTCCTGGGGACACGCTATTGAAGCCTGCGCTGCACTGCACTTCATTGGCAGTCTGTATACACTGGCTTTGTGCGTGCTCTCCTCCCTGATTCTCAGAGCTCTCCTGTATATGCACTATACTAGGCGGGGAGCATTTGGTGACCAGAGTGCAACTTCAGCTGCTGCACTGACTGGATCCAGATCTCCACAGCCATGGGTAGCCAAGCATGCTTCATTCAGCGGAGAATGCTGAAAAGTTTTCTCTTTTGACACGGGCGTCTCACACGGAATACAATGGCTCTGCGGTTTCATTTGCCAACGAGGCCCGAGAGCCATTGTTTGCTTTCCGGAAAACAACAGTCTTCCATGGGAGACATTCCTCCAAACGGCACGTCACTGAATGGGGGGGCAACAAGTATTATAGTGGCTTGGTCTTTGGCGTGACGCCTGATTCTCCCTGTTTTTCAGCGTGTATTATCCTACATTGAATGCAAAGGCCTAGCAGAGCTGTATGCAACGTTTCCTGTATACAAAGTGCACAACTCCATGGTGCCACACTGAGCGACATGACCGGTTCGCTGTCATCTTTGGGAAAGCATGATTTGTTCACCTACTGAATTCTAAAGTGTTTTTGATTTGACCTGTCCGTCTCCTATCCAAAGCCATTGCTCTTCCGTTGGCATTTACGAGGAAGAGCTGACAGGCTTGGCTTGCTGGCTGTGAGTGTGCATCAGCTTGGGAAATGCTGCGTCAAATGTTGACTGCATTGTGATGTATTTTCCAGTAGTTTGATTCTTGTGTGCTGTACGGTGTAATACACGATTCTCAAGGTACGGCTTGAATGAGCATAGCCGAGCATGTTATGTCGATACTTCACATGTAGGAATGAGCATGTCAATGGTGTCAGACTGAGTGAAATGAGTGCTACACACTCACTTGTAGAAAAGCAGTGCTTGCCTTCTGTTTGAGCCCTGAAACGTTTTACCCCTTGGCGTTTCTCTAGGCTAGGAAATGCAGTCACTCTCGCGTTGGCCTTGCTGAATAAGCGTAGACGGCCTCTGTGAGGCTTGTTGTGCATGTGCATCTTCCCGGGGAAGGAGCTTTTCAAATGTGCAGCGCTCTTTAGGGGCTATCTATGTTATTCTCACTTGGTGCATGCTGCAACACCTGAGTCTGAGTCTCGCGGTTTT
>NW_007061229.1:0-883 GCF_000164805.1 Carlito syrichta | reverse complement strand
AAAATACACTGACAAAACATTGAAGTAAGAGCATGCTTATAAATATAAAAACAGGAAATTGACTTTTTATGCAACAAAAATGCGAATTGATAGTCTTTACATAGGCAGGATTCTGTTTGATATGTGGCTCAGCCTGTAATCCCGTGCCTTTGGGAGGCTGAGGTGAGTGGATCACCTGAGCCCGCGGGTTCGAGACCCGCCTGGGCAGACGAGACCTCATTTCTACAATAAAAATCAAAAAAATCAGCCGGACGTGGTAGCACGGGCCTGTAATTCCGGCTACTCGGAAGGCTGAGGTGAAGGATCGCCGGAGGGTGACAGAGTGAGACTCCAACTCAAAAAAAAAAAAAAAAAAAAAAGCTCACACTTGATAGGCAAGTGAAAACCTGTCAAACTGTTTATAATATGTTAATGTGAACTTAGAATAAATATAGTAGGGTATCCGATGTCCCCTTTCTGGTGTAAGAAATAATAGAGCCATGAAAAATATACATATGTGTGTGTTAAAAATTTTGCTTTTATGTGGTTTTTATATATCTTGAATAATAACTCTGCCTAGAAATAACTGCATTTCATGTTTGATATATTTCTATGCTCATGAATTTCCTTTTGAAGTCAGTCAGCCACAGTAAAATTTAAAATTTCAGTGTTTGTAATTTGATATAGGAATAAATGTAAATAACGTTGGCTCAAAATATGGATGTTAACTAAAAGAAAAGAGATAGGAGCCGGGCTCCGTGGCTCAGCCTATAATCTCGCGCTTGGGAGGCCGAGGTGAGTGGATTGCCTGAGCCCGTGGGTTCGAGAACCACCTGGGCAACTTGGCAAGATCTCATCTCCACAATAAACCCAAACTTAGCCGGGCGTGGTAGCGCGAGCCTGG
>NW_007061228.1:0-749 GCF_000164805.1 Carlito syrichta | reverse complement strand
TTGGGTCGGCATTGGCTTAAGTGGATGTGCTGGTGGGACATTGACCGGGGGTCTGGGGAGATGTCCCTCCCCCCCATCTGGAGGATGAGGTCGTCTTCATATGTGAAGAAGGTCGATCACCAAGAGGCACAGACTTACCCTCAGCTCAGTTTCACTTTTGTCTGCACGGCTGTGGGAAACCGTACTTTCTCGTTGGTAGTTTAGTTGTGTGTGTTGTACTTGCAAGTGTGTTAGTGTGAACGGAAAATATGGGACAGACGCTGACTACCCCCCTAACTCTCATGACTAATCATAAAGGGCTGACAATCTAAGTGTAGTCATCTGCAGGAAAAAGTTCCAAACCCTCTGCACATCTGAATGGCCGTCCTTCACTGTAGGATGGCCACCAGAGGGCACTTTCTCACTAAGTCTTGTCTTACAGGTTAAGCATGTTATTTTCCAGGACGGACCTCGTGGCTGCCCTGACCAGGTGCCTTACATATGGTATGGCAGGATGTAATTAATATCCCCCCCATGGGCCAAGTCCTTTATTCCATGTCAAACAGCACCAGCGCTCCGAGTCTTGGCCACATGGGAAAAGAAGGCTAAGGATGGCAGACCCCTGGAAGCTGAAGGGCCAACCAAACCCCCATTCTATCTGGTCCTGCAGGACTCAGAGCCAGAGGATTTGCTTTTTCCTCCCCCCTACCCTAATATTCCCTCAGCACCCCCAGCGATTGTGGAAGGTGCTGCTGGGGAACTGGCTCCTG
>NW_007061227.1:0-826 GCF_000164805.1 Carlito syrichta | reverse complement strand
TTTTGTTAAGGATATTGAACAGTCTTTTAGTGTTCACTCAATTGTGGTTGGAATCTGACTTCCTCTTGAATGATATGATGTATAGGTGATTTTATTTGAATATTCTCCCAGTTAATGACTTTGAGAACCTTGTTCTTGTGTATATTTTTCCCATGCTATCATGTTGAAATTTCATGAGTCTTTGTTTTTTCATGTCTCAATTTTTTTAGGGTATTAAAATATGCTGTTAACATGAATATTCTATTTAATTTTTCAATATGTGTTCTGGAAATCATCAGTATAACCAGTCTATTGCAGTTTATTTCAGAATATAGAGTGTCAGAATGGGAAAATCACAACTTTTGTGAAGGTCACAGGGTTTGCAAATTACTCTGGCTTCAAGTACTTTTCTATGATTTCCTCATAATAAGTATTGGATAATTGCCTGAAGCAGTGGTTTTCAAACTTCTATGTGAAGAGACAGTTGGAGTGTTTGCCAAAATCAGATTTTCAGCTTTATTTTAAGATAATCTGATTCTGATTTTTTTTTTTTTTTTTTTGAGTTGGAGTCTCACCCTGTCGCCCCGACTGGAGTGCAGTGGCCGCTCCCGGTCACCGCAGCCTCGACCTGCTGGGCTCCAGCAATCCTTCTACCTCAGCCTTCCAAATAGCCGGAATTACAGGCATGTGCTACCATGCCTGGCTGATTTTTTGATTTATTGTAGAGATGAGGTCTCACTGCCCAGGCGGGTTCACATAGGCCTGTTTCATTTAAAAATGCGGTGATGTATGGTAATGGTTTGTTTCTTATTCAGCATGAGGAGTCCTGAAATTTAGTAAAAGGATT
>NW_007061226.1:208507-230332 GCF_000164805.1 Carlito syrichta | reverse complement strand
TTAGTATATTTTGGTCCTCAAGCTCTGAGATTCTTTCTTCTGCTTGGGTAATTCTGCTTTCCATGCTTATCAATTTGTTATTTATTTCATTCACAGTATTCTTTATTACTGTTATCTCAGATATCAGCTCCTTCCTAGTTTCTTCTTGTGTCTCCTCAATTCTTTTTAATCTCTCCATTATTGTTTTGATATCTACATTTGCATTTTGAGACCCTTCATTCTGGAGACTTTTCATTGTTTGTATTCCAAAGTCAGTTTTCTCAGTGTCTGCTCTCCCAGGCATCTGGGAGAGACCGATACTCTTCTTTTGGTTTTTCTTCATTTCTGTAGATTTTTCTCCCTTTACCCCTTTCCCTCTCCCTCTTCAATTCTGTTTTTGAGGGAAGGTGGGGTTGCTTTTATTTCTCTTCTGCAATGACCTGTTCTTCCTTATGAGGGTCTTCTGGTTTTGTTCACTTTTCCCTCTGCTTTACAGTCTGTCTATTCAGCAGTTTGCAGTCTTGGTCCGTTCAGAGAATCTCACCAGTTCACCTATGCCGTCGCCATCTTGCCCCGTCACAAAGGATATTTTAAACTTCTTCCTGCCTTCTCCCTGCTTCTACTGCTAGTCCTCCCCATTCCCCAGGCTCTTTTGCCCTCTGATTACCTCTAGAGCCTTATAGAAAAGAAACCTGCTTGGCCTCTTTGTCTATTCCAAGCATTCACTGTAAATGTCTAGTTTTAAGAATGGTTATTTATTTTCAAACACATGTTATTTGTGATTAATAAGTGATCCAAGTCAAATAACTTGATCAAGATTCCAATTGCTTTGAAAACTACTTATAATAATAAAAAATGTATATGCATGAGAAAAACCTAGAAAGGAAAGATCAGGTGAGTGCTGCACAGTTGCGGCAACCATATTTTCTAAAGCAAACATTGTGCATTGGTTCCTGTTGAAAAAAATGAAATTTTGATGTTCTGAAGTCCTTTTTGACTTAATGAGGCAATCTGGGAGAGGTAATGGGAATGGTGAAACATCACAATTTCCAGGATATTTGAATTGTTTCTAGAGACAGTAGGACAAAATATTTATCCTGGGAAGTACATAGCATGGAATACTAATAACACAATGCATATTTTATGTTTTTGCACTCTAAAATTGTTTTATTATTTTTATATTCTATAGCCTTTACTGTGTAGTCTAGACTGTGCCTAATAGTCATGGTATTTGTTCCCTCTCTAGAGATCTTGAGGACCCAAAAGTATTGAAGGTCAGAGTGAAAAGGTATCTTGCAGATCAATTAATCCAACCACCTTTTCTTACATATAAAGAAACAAACCCAGAACTAAGAAATTACTTACCCAAGGTCACACAGCAAGTCAGTGGCAGAACTTGGACTAGAATCTCGGTATCCAAACATGTTTTCCAAATACCAAATCCCCATTTGAGCAACACCCTTTCTGCTTCTTCTTCACATCTCATCCCTGCCCTTGACCTTGGAAATCCCTGTATAAGTAGAGCTCACTACCAAGACAGCACAATGCAAGAGTGCTGAACCTCCAATGGTCATCATCTCAATTTCCTTTTATCTATAGCAGCAGCACTCCTTCCCTTCACCCAAACATCTTTGCCTGTTCTCAGCTGAAACATCCACACCTCTGCAGAGTAAATGTCTTAGAATCAAATGGGACATCAAGGGGAAGCACAGGTGGAACTTGAGTACCTGTTATTCTCAGACTTCCATTCCCAGATGATTAAAGGTTGAGAACTTTGCACACATTCACCCTGCTGGAATGTCAGCACATCTCCTGCTTTCCAAGCTTTTTTTCAAAATTGTTGAAAGAATCAAACCTCCTGCTCAGGGGCAAAGATTCACTGCCAGAAGGAAAATCATTTATGGTTAAACCTCATTCTTTAATGTTTGTTAAACTCTTCCCTATGCTTAAGCAGAAAAATGATACTACATTTGTATATGTTACAAGAGGTGACTTGCTCAAAATCAACACAACAGAACTAGAACCCAGGACTTACACTGCCCATGGCAAAGACCCATTGCCTATTTCCGACTACTTCTGAAGACTGTTAGATAAACCAAAGACCAGAAGTGAAACGGGTAGCTCCCACTCTGTCATGTATGACTTTTTAATGTGGAACAATATTCTATAATTCTATTCATCATGCATGACACTTTAAAATTTTCCTCTCTGAGACTGTGCTTATGAGCGACTTAAAGATGGGCCTGAAGAACACAGCATGGTGGCTTGTACCTGTACCTGCAGCCTCAGCTGCCTGGGAGGCTGAGATAGGAATATTACTTGAACCCAGGAGTTTGAAGCTGCAGTGAGTTATGATTTCACCTGTGAATAGCCACTGCACTCCAGCCTGGGTAAAACTTATTCTTCAAAAAAACTGTTTTAAGGGACTGTAGATAGGTTTATCTGTCTATTCCCAAAGCCTAGGATGAGGCTAGTAAGTACATCCCAAACACCCAAATAAATATATACAGAACTCAACTGCAGCAACTTGGATGGACTCAGAGTCTATAATACTGAGTGATCTATCACAGAAACGGAGAACTCAGTACCACATGTTCTCTCTCACAAGTGGACCTTGAAAAATTATCATAATACTATAAGAAAGGGATTGACAGTAGTGGAAAACTGCCAGGGGAGTGGGGAGATGGGATTGGCAGTAGTGGGAAACTGCCAAGGGAGAGAAGGGCACACCTCATCAACAAGGGTACCTGCATAATGAACATTTGTATACCTAACCCTGAATTTTATTCCACATCTTTAAAATAAAAAGAAAAAAGACAGGAGATAATGATGGAAAGGGAGGCCAGTACTAGAATGTGGAGGGCTTGAAATGAAGCTCCTGGAGTCTATCGTTTCTGACATAGACTATTACTATATATCTTTGTGTCTTGTGCAAAATAGAACTTTTTCAACAATGGGATATAGTTTCCCAGCAAGTAGAAACTTTGAAAACCATTTCCCCTTTAGTTCAGTGCCTGTATAAGAAGTATTCACCTTTTAAAAAACACTTGAGGAACTCCTAGTTCCCAGGCAATCCAATATGTCCCAAGCAATTTGATTGAAGTATTGCATATACTTTGGGCCTGAGACCAAGTGTGAGAAATTTCACTCCATCTGAAAAATCATTGAGGCAACTTAAGGTAATGGAAACTAGTGCTTTGGATTAAACCTGTCTTACTCCATCTCCGTTTTTGGTGCCAGAATAATGCCTCTGGGGAAAAAAAGGATATGGAGATATATTATAGTCTTCAATTCAGTCCCAACTGAGATCTACAGAGCATCATACAAATAAAACCTTCAAACCAAGGACACCCATAGGCCAGTGTGTTCCATTGCCACCACCCAGGTTTAGGCTATCTGTTCTTTAGAGTGAAATATAGGGCTGTGGCTTTTCATCTTGTCTTTTTCTGTGTATGCCCCCAGTCTTCTGTAGCATTTACCAAGATAGTATCTGTCAGTCAAAATCGATTAACTACAGTATTGGAAATCGAACACTAAAGAAATAAGTTGTAAGCATATAGTATAATTACCCATTACAATTTTAAATGTCCTAGTTGTAGAAAAGAAGGAGTATTAATAAGAATACCAAACATCTATAGGAGCTTCGCCCTTTTCAAAGGTAATTTTCTTTAAAGTAATATTCACAATATTAAGGCAGTATTTGGGCCAGACACTGTGGCTCATGCCTGTAATCCAAACACTTTGGGAGACAAAAGTTAGAGGATTACCTGAGCCCAGGGGTTCAAGGCCAGCCTGGGCAATTTTGTGAGGCCTCATTTTCTACAATAAATGAAAAATTAGCCACGCATGGTGGCATGTGCCTGTAGTTTCATCTACTTGAAAGGCTAAGGTGGAAGAATTGCCTGAGCCCGACAAGTCAAGGCTGCAGTGACCATGAGCAAACCACTGCACTCCAGTCTGATCAACAGAGTAAGACTCCAATTAAAAAAAAAGTATTTGTATTAGTCTGCTTGGGTTGACTAAAATACCATAGACTGGATAGCTTAAACAACAGATATTTATTTTCCCATGGTTCTGGAAGCTAGAAGTTCAAGATCAAGGTACCAGGGTTAGTTTCTTGTGAGGCCCTTCTTCCTGGCTGATAGATGGCCACCTTCTTACTGTGACTTCACATGGCCTTTTCTCTGTGCTAGCACAAAGAGAGATCACAATTTGTGATGTCTCGTCCTCTTCTTATAAGGACACCAGTTCTATTGGATTAGGGCCGCATCCTTATGACTTCATTTAACCTTAATTATATTCCTATAGGACCTATCTCCATATAAAATCACATTGGGTTCATGGCATCAACATATGAGTTGGGGAGCATGTCAGAGGAAAGAGGAATGACACAACTCAGTCCATAACCGTATCATTACCTGTACATTACTGATGAAAAAACTGAGGCTCAAAGAGGTTTAGTGATTTTCACATACTACTAAGTAATAGAAGTCGAGACAAGAACTCAGAATTGTTAACCCTTGGTCTTGTGTTCTTTCTAGTATATTATGTTGCTTTATAAAATGAGTTAGAATGTTTTTCTATGCTTATGTTTTTGTGGAAGAGTTTGCAAAGAATTGGTAAAAATTTTTCTTTAAATGTTTGGTGAAGTTCACCAGTGAATTCTCATTGGCCTGATACTTTCTATTTGAGAAATGTATGAATTATTAATTCAATTTATTTAATAGTTGCAGACCTATTCAGATTATTTATCTCTCCTCGTGTGAGTTTTTGTAGAAGGGTCATTCAAGGAATAGGTCCACTAAATCTAGTTTCTCAATTTCTGGTTATAGAACTGTTCCTAATGTTCTTTATCTTTTTAATATTCATGGCATCACAGTCCTTCTATCATTACAAATACAAGTAAATTGGACTGTCTTCCCACTTTCTTGATGGTTTCTTTTTCTCTGCAAAAGCTTTTCAGTTTCATGAGGTCCCACTTGTCTATCTTATCTCTTATGGCATGGGCTTTTGGGGTTTTGATCAGGAATTATTTGCCTATTCAAGCTTCTGTAATGGTGTCTCCTGCATTTTTTTAGATTCTTATACTTTGGGGTTTTATGTTTAGGTCATTGATCCACTTAGAGTTGATTTTTGTGTATGGTGATAGGTAGGGGTCCTGTTTCATTCTTCTGCATGTGGTCGGCAAGTTTTCCCAGTACCATTTACTGAATAAGTTCTCCTCTCCCCAGTGATTGTTGGTAGAGGCTTTGTCAAAAATGAGTTGGTTGAGAAATTGAGGTTTTGCTTCCCAAATCTCTATGTTGTACCATTGATCTTTATGCCTGTTCTTGTACAACTGCCAAGCTGTGTGTTTATTTTTTTTTTATTCTCTATTATTTTAAAGATATGGTGTGCAATTCAGGGTTAGGTATACAAATGTTCATTGTGAAGGTACCCTTGTTGATGAGGTGTGCCCCTCTCGCCCCTGACAGTTTCCCTCAACTACCAACCCCACCCCCTAAGGAAGATTCTCACTAATGCCAATCCCTTTCTTATAGTATTATGATAATTTCTCAAGGTCTACTTATGAGTGAGAACATATGGTACTCTGTTTTTTGTTTCTGTGATAGGTCACTGAGTGTGATCAACTTTAAGTCCATTCAAGTTGCTGTGATGTCCATATGTTTGTCTTTCTTTAGGGTTGCATAATATTCCACAGTGTATATGTACCACATTTTTTTATCCAGTCCAGCTTCAATGGACAGCGTGGTTGGTTCCGTGTTTTGGCTATTGTGAATAGAGCTACAACAAACATGCGTGTGCAGGTATCTTTTTTGTAGAATGATTTGAGTTCCTCTGGGTACATTCCCAATAGGGAGATTGCTGAGTCATATGGAAGGTCAATTTCTACTTCTTTCAGAAATTATCACACTGTCATCCAAAGAGATTGCACTAGTTTGCATTCCCACCAGCAGTTAGAAGCGTTTCTTTTTCTCCGCATCCTCGCAGCATATGCTGTTCTTAGTTTTATTAATAATGGCCATTCTTACAGGAGTTAGGTAGTATCTCAATGTGGTATTGATTTGCATTTCTCTGATGATGAGTGAGGCTGAGCACTTTTTCATGTGTCTGTTGCCTGCCCATATATCTTCTTTTGAGAAGTTTCTATTCATGTCTTTTGCCCACTTTGAAATGGGGCTGATCCTTTTGGTGCATTGGAGTTCCTTGTAGATCCTAGATGTTAGGCCTTTGTCAGATTTACAGTTGGCAAATATTTTTTCCCATTGTTTGGGCTGTCTCCCTGCTCTCTTAATAGTTTCTTTTGCTTGGCAGAAGTTCATCAGTTTGATGAGGTCTCACTTGTCTAACTTATTTCTTAGGTAAGGGCATTTAGGGTTTTGATCAGGAATTGGTTGCCAGTTCCAATTATAATAAGGTAGTCTCCTGCCTTTTCTAAGAATCTTATATTTTGAAGTTTTATGTTTAGGTCTTTGATCCATTTAGAGTTAATTTTTGTGTATGGCGATAGGTAGGGGTCCTGTTTCAATCTTCTGCATGTTGTCAGTCAGTTTTCCCAGCACCATTTACTGACTAGGTTCTCCTCTACCCAGTGGTTGTTGTTGGAGGCTTTGTCAAAGATGAGTTGGTTGAGAAATTGAGGCTTTGCTTACGGAATCTCTATCCTGTTCCATTGGTCTATATGCCTGTTCATTTACTAATACCAGGTTGTTTTAAATATTGTAACCTTACAGTAAAGTTTGAAGTCTGGAGATGTGATACCTCTTGCTTTGTTTCTTTTGCTAAGGATTGTTTTGGCTATTCATAGTCATTTATGTTTCCATATGAATTTCTGAATTGTCATTTCCAGATCTGAGAAGAATTATGTTGGTAATTTAATGGGTGTTATATTCAATCCATATATTGTCTTTGGAAGGATGGACATCTTAACAATGTTGATTCTTCCTATCCATAAGCATGGACTATTTTTCCATTAGTTTGTGTCTTCTTGGATTTCTTTGAGTAGCGTTTTGTAGTTCTCATTGTAAAGGTCTTTCACTTTTCTGGCTAGGAAGATGCCGAGGTATTTCTGTGTTTTTTTTTTTTTCTGGCTATTGTGAATGGGATTATGCTTTTTATTTGGTTATCTGCCTGATTGTTGTTGGTGTATAAGAATGCAGCTCTCTTTTGCACATTTATTTTGTAACCTGAGACTTTGCCAATGTCCTTTATTCATGCAAACAGGTTTTTGACAGATTCTCTTGGATTTTCAAGGTATAGGATCATATCATCACCAAAGAGGGTTAACTTGACTTCCTCTTTTCCTATTTGGATACCCCTGATTTCCTCTCTTGTCTAATTGCCCTAGCTAGAACTTCCAACATAATGTTGAACAAGAGGGATGACAGTGGGCAGCCTTGCCTAATTTTCAGGGAAAATGTTTCCAGTTTCTTTCCATTTAGCAGTGTGATAGCGGTGGGTTTGTCATAGATAACACTTACTATTTTGAGGTATATTTCTTCTATACCCAGGTATATGAGGGTTTTTATCAAGAAGGGATGTTGGATTTTATCAAAAGGTTTTTCTACATCTAATGAGATAATATTGTGGTTCTTGTTTTTACATTTGTTGATGTATTTAATTACATTTATGGTCTTGTGAATGTTGAACCAGTCCTGCATCCTGGAAATGAAGCCTACTTGGTCATGGTGGATGATTTTTGAGATGTGTTTTTGGATGTGATTTGCTAGAATCATGTCAAAGAGTTTTGCATCTATGTTCATAAGGAATATTGGCCAATAGCTCTCTCTTAGTCAGATCTTTACCCAGTTTGGGTATCAGTGTGATGTTAGCTTCATAAAATGTTTTGAAGAGAATTCCTTCTTTCTCAATTGCCTGGAATACTTTCAACAGGATTGGTATCAGCTCCTCCTTGTATGTTTTGTAAGATTTCTGCTGGAAGGCCATCCGGTCCAGGGGTTTTTGGTTTTTTTTGGTTTTTGGGGGGGTTTTTTGGGAGGTAGTTTTCATATGACAGAGTGAATTTCCTGGGTTGTTGCTGGTCTATTTATTGCATCAATGTCTTCTTGTTTCAACCTGGGGAGGTTGTATAATGTTAGAATATCCTCCATTTCATTTAGGTTATCAAGTTTGTTTCCATATAGGTGTACATAGTAATCTCTAATAATCTTTTGTATTACTTTGGAGTCAGTTGTGATTTTATCTTTTGTATTTCTGACTATTTATTTGGGTTTTTTCTCTCTTTTTTTGTCATTAGGCTAGGGGTTCATCGATCTTGTTAATTCTTTCAAATACCAGCCTTTTGTTTTGTTGATGCTTTCTATGATATTTTTGTTTTCCATGTCCCATATTTAGGCTCTTATTTTCTTTATTTGGATTCTTCTGCTAAAATTAGGGTTTTGGTGGTCTTCTCTTTCTAGCTCTCTTAGGTGATTTGTTAGGTTCTCAACTTGTGAGCTGTCCATTTTCTTGATGTGTATTCATAGAGATATAAATTCCCCTCTTAGAACTGTTTTCATGGCATCCCAGAGGTTTTGGTAAGATGTTTCATCATTTTCATTTGTTTCCAGGAATGTTTTAATTTCTATTATGATTTCAGCATTGACCTTGTAGTTGTTCAACATCATGCTGTTTAGTATCCATATCTTTGTGGCCTTTGGGGAAATTTTGTTGGTGTTGACATTTATTTTTATTTCACAAGTCTGAGAAAGTGTATTGCAATATTTCAACCTTATGGAATTTGTTTATGCTTGATTTATGTCCAAGGATGTGATTGATCTTGGAGTATGTTCCATGTGGTGATGAGTAGAATGTATATTCTGTGGTTGTAGGGTGGAACAATTTGTAGTTATCTAGTAAGTCCATTTGTTTGAGTGTCAGGTTTAGATTCCAGCTCTCCTTGTTTATTTTTTGCCTCAGTGATCTATCTAGAGCTGTCTGTGGAGTATCCAAGTCCCCTGCTACAATAGTTTTAGAGTCAATATCATTTTTTCGTTTACTTAGTAGTTGCTTTATAAATGATGGTTCTCCTGTGTTGGGTGCATATATGTTTAGGATGGTTATTTCTTGTTGATGGATACAAACTTTTATCATTATGTAGTGTCCTTTTGTAACTTTTTCAATTTTTGATAGCTTAAAGATTGTTTTGTCTAATAGTGAGATCATGACTCCTGCCTTCTTTTGTGATCCATTTGCCTGGACACTCATTTTCCATTCTTTAACTTTGAGTCTATATGTCCCTTCTGGTGAAATGTGTTTCCTGGATTCAGCAAATAATTGGGTCATGATTTCTTATCAAGTTTGTCATTCTGAGTCTTATCAGTGGTGCATTTGGTCCATTCACAATCAGGCTGTTTTTGAAAAGTGATTGTTTATCCCTATCATGAGGTTCTTGTAAAGGTTTTTTTTTTTTTGGTTGTTTTTGGTTGTTTTATTTTAACTTTGGGGATGATGTATGTGTGTGTCTTCAACTTTGTTGTTGCACTGTATTCTCTGTTGATTCTGTGCTCTGCTGTTCTCTTGGGAAGTCATTCTTTTTCTTTTTTTCTTTCTTCTATGTTTAATACCTTTCTGGTCTGGAAGCTGCATAATATCTTAGGGATTGGATATCTGGGAAAGATTTTAATTCTCCATCACTGATGAAGCTGAGCTTGGCTGGGTAGGAAATTCTTGGTTAAAATTGTTTATCTTTCTTGCTTTTAGTGTTTCTGCTGATAGGTCTGCTGCTATTCTGATTGGTTTTCCCTGTAGGTAGTCTGACCTTTCTCTCTTACTGCCTTTAGGATTTTTTCTTTTGTGTCTACTTTGTGTAGGCAAATTATTATTTGTCTAGGGGTTGGTCTTCTCACTTGATGTCTTGTGGGTTTCTCTGTATCTCTTGTGTTTTTTTCTGGTAACATCTCTGGTGAGATGGGGAAAGTTTTCTTGTATTACCTCCTGGAATACTTGTTCCAAGGTGTTCTCCATTTCCCTTTCTTCTTCAGGTACACCAATCTGGCATAGGTTTGGCCTCTTGATATAATTGCACACCTTTTGTAGACTTTGTTCTTTCTTTATGAGTTTTCTTTCTATGTTTTTTACAGATCAGGTTAATTCCATGTTCTGGTTTTCAAGTTCTGAGATCCTTTCTTTGACTAGATTAATTCTGCTTTCCATGCTTGGCATCTTGTTATTTATTTCCTGGATGAAAATTTTTATGGCCAAAATCTCTAAGTTCTTTCAGTGTTTCATCTTGTCTTTCTTGAGTCTTATTCACTCTTTACATCTATCCCCTAATCCCTGTTATATTCTTGGGCCAGTTGTTGGGGACTTCCATTGTTTGGGTTCCGAGGTGATTGTTCAGGAGTTTTCTCTTTATTACACTTGAAATTGCCTGCAATCTTCCTTTGGTTTTTTATCATTTGTGACAGATATCTTGTTTTTCTCTTTAAGTTCATTATTCATTGTCAGTGGGAAAGGCTTTCACTTCTGATGTTTGCTCAGCCCTCTATTCTTCCCTGATCCGGGCTCTGGATTTGTTCTATTTTAAAATGGGACTGTGGGTGGAAAGTTTTGCTAGCTCACTAATCTCTTTGGAGTTCTTCCTCATCCTTTTCTAGCTATACCCCTTGTCCCATGGCTGGATCAGGGTAGGGGATGGGGCACCTGAGACTTAGCATACTTCAGTTCCCTCCAAAGTTTGTGCTTTCAGGATATTACCTCTGAGTCACAATCAAACCCTGAGTAGTTAATCTGCCAGTCACAGAGAATGGGTGTGTTGCTCTATGGTGAACAAGTTGGAGCACTTTCCTGCCCCATTTTCAAGATGTTGGTGGGGTGCCATTTTCATCTTCTCTGGCAGAACTTTGCCTCTGGGCTCCCTCTGCAGCCCTTGCTACCAGTGTCCAGTCAGGCACTGAAGTGGTGAGGCAAATCCTGGAGCCAGCAGTCTCTCCTGCTTCAATGGTGAGGCAGAGCCTAGAGCTAGTAGTCTCTTCTCACTGCTTCTTCACAGGAAAACTTTTATCCATTAAAAAAAAGGTGCTTGGATTCTGCGACCTGGGAAGTACTAAGGACCAAGCAGAGAGGCTTCAGCACCAGTTGCTTCACCAGGAGTGTCCTAGTCACTTGCTCACAAGCTCCCACTTAGTCTCTCCCAGCATTTTCTACCCAGGAAGGGTTTTGTTGATTTTTTTAAAATGGTACTCAATTTCTGTGTCCCAGGAATCACTAGGGTCCAGGCTGAGCAGCTGAGTTGATTATTGTATCCTTCTAATAAAGTTTGAAGTCTGGAAGTGTGATATCTCCCACTTTGCTTCTTTTGCTGAAGTTTGCTTTGGCTATTTGTAATCATTTATGTTTCCATATGAATTTCTGTATTGTTGTTTCCAGGTCTGAGAATAATGATGTTGGTAACTTAATGGGTATCACATTGAATCTGTAGATTGCCTTGAGTAGGATGGATATTTTAACAATGTTGCTTCTTTCAATCATGGAATATTTTTTCCATTTGTTTGTATCTCCTTTTATTTCTTTGAGCAATGTTTTGTAGTTTTCATTGTAAAGGTCTTTCATTTCTCTGGTTAGAAAGATGTCAGGGTGGAAGTTCCAGTAAGATGGCGATGACACAGGTGGGGCTGTGAAATTCTCTGAAAGTGAGTTCCCATAAAGACTCATGTGTCCACTACCCACCCCCCAACCCCCACCAGTTGCACTGGTCCGAGGCCTGGAGGTCCTCGGTCCCACACACCACCTGGCTACCATGGCCCTGCCACCACCACTGTTCTGTCTCAGCTGGCCCTGGTCCCCTGGCTGTGTGGAGCTCCCTGCTCCCTCATCAGCTACACTGCCTCACCTGGGCCCAAGCTGCCACTACCTGTGCAGGTCCTAGGATACCACCTTGTGGAGATCTAGGTTCCCTCACTGGCTACACTGCTCTGCCCAGCACCCAGCCACTGCCGAGTCCCTCCCTGGCTGGGATGCTAAGTCTTGTCTCAGGCTGCTGGAGCCCATGGAGGCCCTCTGAGCCCACCCCTCAGAACTACTGGCTCCATCCCTGACTGAAGTGCCCCACATGGTGGAAGCCGCCACCAGTGCCCACCCCTTGGAGCTCTGGGTCCCCACCCTGGCTGAGGTGCCCAGCCCCATCTCAAGCTGCTGTTGCCCAGGGAGGCCCTAGGCTCCCATTCCTCAGAGTTGTCAGCTCCATCCCTGGCTGGAGTGTTCCACCAGGCCCAAGGCTGCTGCTGCCCATGCAGGGCCCCAGCACCCACACCTCGGGATTCTGGCCCCCCCCAGGCTGAAGTGCCCAGCCCCTTCTCGAGCCACTGCCACTGCAGAGGCCCCCAGCACCCATACCTCAGAGGTCTGGCCCTTGCCCAGACTGAAGCACCCAGCCCCACCTCAGGCGACTTCCCCTGTGAAGGCCCTCAGCACACACACACTGGAGCTCCAGGCCCCCTCCCTGGCTGAAGTGCTCCACCAGGCCCTAAGCTACCACCACCTGTGGATGCCCTCAGTGTTGCCCCTTGGAGATCCAGGTCACCTCCCTGGCAGAAGTGCACAGTCCCGCCTCAAGCTGCCACTGCCCATCCACAGAGGCCCTCGGTGTACACCCCTTGGAGCTCTAGGCCCCCTCCCAGACCTAAATGCCCCATCCTGCCTCAAGCTACTGCCACCCAAGGAACTTCGGGCTCCCTCCCTGGCTGTAAGACCCAGCCCTGCTTCAAGCCTCCACCACCCAGAGAGGCCCAAGGCTCCTTCCCTGTGGAGCTCCGGGCTCCCTTGTTGGCCACACCACCCCACCCCCAGCCATCCTGACCACTACGCTGACCAGCAACACCCATCAGTCTCGCAATCCACCTCCCTGGACTTGCCCTTGACCACAGTGGGACCAGAGAACAGCTGGAGCTTGAGACCAGGCAGAGACCTGCATTGCCCCATGAGCTCCACCTAGCTCTGTGCATCCTCCAGCCTGGGGCTTAAGAACAAAGAAAAAGAAGCCTAAGCTACATGTGACACACCAACATACAGCACCTGGCTGTCTCGCTCTGTGCTGCAGTAGAGCCTGGGATCATCTGGAGCCCTGTGACCAGGCAGAGACCTGCAGTGACTTGCCCACCCAGCTCTGTTCAACCTCCAACTTGGGAGCTAAGACCTCATGGTTGTGTAAGGGAACAGTACATCTTGAGGTGTTGTTCAGCTTGTGAGTCTGTATGATTGTATGTCCTAGTTTGTTTGCTGTTGTGGCTGTTGTTTTTTGTTTGTTTGTTTGATTGTTTGTTTTTGTTTTTGTTTTCTCCTATTCTTAAAAGTCTTCAAGTCTATTTTCATTTATTAGTGGGTACCTCTGTCTGTTCTCCCTTTTTCTCTCCCGTCTCCACCTTCTGCACCCCCCCTCCCTGTTCCATTTCTTTCCCTTTTCTTACATCATTTTACTTTCAGGAAGCAAGCCAATACCCTCACTTGATGAACAGATTACAAGGCAATGGGAAGCAGAATCCAGCGTATCCATACACCTGTCAGTGGATACTGGGACTTGCAAATAAATTTTGAATCACAGCTCCTCCCTCAAATAAATCTCAAAGCTGCAAAAGGTATAACCCTCAGCCTACAGTCTAGCCTCAGAATTGAACAAAGCCAGAATACTCACATAAAAAAGAAGAGGAGGTTAAGCAAACAGAAGGAAAAAAGCAACTTCACCACCCTTGAACAACAAATTTAAAGAAGATGGGGGGAGGAAAAAGTGGGGAGGCAAATCTACACAAATGAAGAGAAATCAAAAGAAGAATACAGGTCTCAAACAGACCCCTGGGAGATCATATATTGAGAAAAGAGACTTCGGAATGCAAACAATGGAAACCACCCCAAAATGATTGGTTCCCATATGACAAACCTAAATATCAAGACATTAATAGAGAGAATAAAAAGAATGGGTGAGACAAGAGGAAAATAGGAAGGAGTTGATAGCTGAGATAACAACAGTAGGAATACAGTGATTGAAATACATAACAAACTAATAAGCATGGAAAGCAGAATTAGCCAAGTAGAAGACAGAATCTCAGAACTTGAAGACCAACATATAGAACTAAACCAAACTGACAAAAACGTAGAAAAGAAGCTCAAAAAGACAGAAAAAAACCTTCAAGAGATGAGCGATTACTTCAAGAGAATGAGCCTAACAGTAATTGTCCTTCCTGAGGCAGTAAGAGAGACAGAGACCACCCTGGAACAAACATTCCATGAAATCATTCAAGACAACTTCCCTCACCACATTAATGATGTGAAAATTCAAACACAAGATATTCAGAGAACCCCAGCAAGACAACCAATGAGAAGACCAACTCCTAGGCACATAATAATATACCTGAACAAAGTAGGTATAAAAGAAAAAATCCTAAAAGCAGCAAGAGAAAAAGGTCAGACTAACTACCAGGGAAGACTAATCAGAATAGCAGCAGATTTATCTACAGAAACACTTCAGACTAGGAGAGCATGGAGTCCAATATTCAAAGTTCTCAAAGATAAACAATTTCAACCAAGAATAACCTACTCAACCAAGCTAAGCTTCATCAGTGAGGGAGAATTGAATCTTTCCCAGACATCCAATCCTTAAGAACTTATGCTGCCTCAAGACCAACCCAGTAAGAAACTCTTAAGAAAGTATTAAAAACAGAAGAAAAGGGAAAAAAGAACAAAAATGTTCTTCACAAGAGTGCAGGAAAAACATGGAAACCACACATGAACCAACCAAAAAAAAAAAGACAAATTTGTTTATGTTTGATTTATTGCCAATGATGTGGTCAATCTTGGAGTACATTCCATGTGGTGGTGAGTAAAATGTATATTCTGTGGTCATTGGGTGGAGTGTTCTGTAAGTATCAATTCAGTCCATTTGTTCAAGAGTCTCATTGAGGTTCTGGGTGTCCTTGCTGATTTTTTTGTCTTGATGATTTGTCTAGGGTTGTGAGTGGGGTATTAAAGTACAACAACAACTCTATAAGAACATCATGACAAAGATAAACCCTCACATTTCAATAATTAGCATGATTGTGAATGAACTAAATGAAACACTGAAAAGACACAGAATGGCAAAATGGATAAAATATGATGAGGCAACAATACATTGTCTCCAAGAGATTCATCACACCAGAAAGGATGCTCACAGGCTCAAGTAAGAGGATGGGAAACAAATTTTCAGGCAAACGGAACACAAAAGAAAGTTGGAGTTGCAATCTTAATTTCAGACAAAATACCTTTTAAGCAATCAAAAATTTAAAAAGATGGAGAAGGTCACTAAATAATGATAAAAGGTTCAATCCATCAACAAGAAATATCCATCATAAACATATATGCACTTGACATAGGAGCACCAATGTTCATAAAGTAGCTTCTAGGCAAACTTAAAAAAGAGATTGACGCTAACACTATCATAGCTGGGGACGTTAATACCCCACTCACAACCCTAGACAGATCATCAAGACAAAAATCAGCAAGGACACCCAGAACCTCAATGAGACTCTTGAACAAATGGACTGAATTGATACTTACAGAACACTCCACCCAATGACCATAGAATATACATTTTACTCACCACCACATGGAACATACTCCAAGATTGACCACATCATTTGCCATAAATCAAACATAAACAAATTTCATAAGATTGAAATCTTGCCATGCACCTTTTCAGACCACAGTGGAATAAAAATAAATATCAACACAAAAAAAATTTTCCCAAAGACCACAAAGGCATGGACACTAAACAGCATGATGCTGAACAACTACTGGGTCAACACTTAAAGAAGAAATTGAAAGATTCCTGGAAACAAATAAAAATGAAGAAACATCTTACCAAAACCTCTAGGATGCCATGAAACAGTTTTAAGAGGGGAATTTATATCTCTACAAGCACACATCAAGAAAATGGAAATATCGCAAGTGGAAAGCCTAACAAATTACCTAAGGGAGCTGGAAAGAGAAGACCACTGAAACCCCAACTTTAGCAGAACAATCCAAATCACAAAAATAAGAGCCCTGCTGGGCTCGGTGGCTCAGCCTGTAATCCTGCGCCTTTGGGAGGCTGAGGTGAGTGGATTGCCTGAACCCGCGGGTTCAAGACCTGCCTGGTCAGCAAGACCTCATCTCTACAATAAATAAATTTTAAAAAATCAGTTGGGCATGGTAGCACGCACCTGTAGCTCCAGCTACTTGGAAGGCTGAGGCGGAAGGATTGCCGGAGCCCAGCAGGTCAAGGCTGCGGTGGCTGGGAGCAGCCACTGCACTCCAGTCTGAATGACAGAGTGAGACTCCAACTCAAAAATAAATAAATAAATAAATAAGAGCCCAAATATAGGACATAGAAGATAAAAATATCTTAGAAAACATCAACAAAATGAAAAGGTGGTTCTTTGAAAGAATTAACAAGATTGATGGGCCCTAGCCAGAATGGACAAGAAAAAGAGAGAAAAAGCCCAAATAAACACAATTCGAAATACAAAGGATCAAATCACATCTGACCCTGAAGAAATACAAAAGATTATCAGAGATTACTATGTACACCTATATGGAAACAAACTTGATAACCTAGATTAAATGAAAGACTTTCTCACATCACAGAACCTACCCAAGTTGAAACAAGAAGACATGGAGACACTAAATAGACCAATAACAACCCAGAAAATTGACTCTGTCATACGAAAACTGCCTACAAAAAAAAAAGCCCTGAACCAGATGACTTTCCAGCAGATTCTACAAAGCGTACAAGGAGGAGCTGATACCAATCCTGTTGAAAGTATGCCAGGCAATTGAGAAAGATGGAATTCTTCCCAAATCATTTTATGAAGCTAACATTACACTGATACCCAAACCAGGTAAAGATGCAACAAAGAAAGAGAACTACAGGTCAATATCCTTTATGAACATAGTTGCAAAAATCCTCAACAAAATTCTAGCAAATCGGATCCAAAAACACAACTCAAATATCATTCACCATGACCAAGTAGCCTTCATCCCCAGGATGCAGGGCTGGTTCAACATTCACAAGATCATAAATGTCATTAAATATATCAACAGATGTAAAAACAAGAACCACATGATTATCTCATTAGATGCAGAAAAAGCTTTTGATAAATCCAGCATCCCTTCTTGATAAAAACCCTCAAACACCTAAGTATAGAAGGAACTTAATTTAAAATAGTTAGTGCCATCTAGGATAAACCCACAGCTAACATACTGCTAAATGGACAGAAGCTAGAAACATTTCCCCTAAAAACTGGAATAAGACAAGGCTGCCCATTCTCACCCCTCTTGTTCAATATTGTGTTGGAAGTCCTAGTCCAGGCAATTAGACAAGAGAAGGAAATCAGGGGTATCCAAATAGGAAAAGAGGAAGTCAAGTTATCCCTCTTTGCTGATGATATGATCCTATACCTTGAAAATCCAAGAGAATCTGTCAAAAACTTGCATGCACTGATAAAGAACTTTGGAAAAGTCTCAAGGTACAAAATAAATGTGCAAAAGAGAGTTGCCTTCTTATATACCAACAACAAGAAGGCAGAGACCCAAATAAGAAGCACAATCCCATTCACAATAGCCACTAAAAAAATGAAATACCTCAGCATCTTCCTAACCAGAGAAGTGAAAGACTTTTACAATGAGAACTACAAAGCACTGCCCAAAGAAATTCAAGAAGACACAAATGAATGGAAAAATATACCATGCTCATGGATAGGAAGAATCAACATTGTTAAGATGTCCATCCTACCAAAGTCAATCTACAGATTCAATGCAATACCCATTAAGTTACCAACATCATTCTTCTCAGACCTGGAAATGACAATACAGAAATTCACATGGAAATATAAACGACTATGAATAGCCAAAACAATCCTTAGCAAGAGAAACAAAGCAGGAGGTATACTTCCAAACTTCAACCTCTACAGTAAGGCTACAGTAATCAAAACAGCCTGGTATTGGTATAAAAACAGGCACATAGAACAGGATAGAGATTCCGGAAGCAAAGCCTCAATTCCTCAACCAACATAGAACAGGATAGAGATTCCGGAAGCAAAGCCTCAATTCCTCAACCAACTCATCTCTGATAAAGCCTCCAACAACAACTACTAGGGAGAGGAGAACCTATTCAGTAAATGGTGCTGGGAAAACTGACTGACCGAATGCAGAAGATTGAAACAGGACCCCTACCTATCACCATACACAAAAATAAACTCTAAATGGATCAAAGACCTAAAAGCAAAACCTCAAACTATATGAATCTTAGAAAACGCAGGAGACACCCTTATGGAAATTGGAACTGGGAACCAATTCCTACTCAAAACCCTGAAGGCCAATACCCTAAGAAATAAGATAGATAAGTGGGACCTCATCAAATTAATGAGCTTCTGCAAAGCAAAGAAACCATCAAGAGAGCAGGGATACAGCCCAAACAATGGGAAAAAATATTTGCCAACTATATATCTGACAAAGGCCTAACATCAAGAATCTACAAGGAACTCAAATGCACCAAGAGGAAAAAAAACGGCCCCTTTAAATTTGGGCAAAAGACATGAATAGACACTTCTCAAAAGAAGATATATGGGCAGCCAACAGACACATGAAAAAGTGCTCAGCCTCACTCATCATCAGAAAATGCAAATCAAAACCACATTGAGATACCACCTAACCCCAATAAGAATGGCCATCATGAATAAAACAAACAACAACAGATGCTGGTGAGAATGTGGAGAAAAACGGACACTTCTACACTGCTGGTGGGAATGCAAACTTGTACAACCTCTCTGGAAAACAGTCTGGAGATTTCTGAAAGAACTAGAAATTGACCTTCCATATGACCCAGCAATTCCCCTATTGGGAATATACCCAGTGGAAATCAAATTATTCTACAAAGAAGATGCCTGCACATGTATGTTTGTTGCAGCTCTATTCACAATAGCAAAAACATGGAACCAACCATGTTGCCCATTGAAGGAGGACTGGATAAAAAAATGTGGTACATATACACAATGGAATATTATGCAATCATAAAGAATAACAAATATATAGACTTTGCAGCAACCTGGATGGATTTGGAATCGATCATATTCAGTGATTTATCACAGGAAGAAAGAACAGAGTTCCATATGTTCTCACTCATAAGAGGACCTTGAACAATTATAATGCTATAAGAAAGCGATTGGCAGTAATGGGAAATTGTTGGTGGGGGGGTAGGATTGGCAATTGAGGGAACCTGCTAGGGGAGGGAGGGGCATACCTCATTAACAGGGGTATCTGCATGATCAATGTTTGTATACCTAACCCTGAATTATACCCCACATCTTTATAATAAAATTTCTAAAAAAGAAAAAGAAAGTTGCCAGGGTGGTTCGTGTGTGTGTGTGTGTGTGTGTGTGTGTGTGTGTGTGTGTGTGTGTGTGTGTCTATTGTGAATGGGTTTGTGTTTTTTATTTGTTTCTCTACCTGTTTTTTGTTGGTGTATAAAAAATGCCCACAGAATGGGAAAAAATATTTGCCTGAAAAGAAAAAAAATATTTGCCAACTATATATTTGCCAAAGGTCTAACAAGGATGGATCTACAAGGAATTCAACAAGCTGAAAGCAAAAAAAAAAAAACACAAAGAGATCTATTAAAAAGTATGCAAAGATATGAATAGACACTTCTCAAAAGAAGACATACAAGCAGCCAACAGATACATGAAACAATGCGCAGCCTCACTAATCATTAAAGAAATGCACGTCAAAACCACATTGAGATACCACCTAACTCTAGTCAGGATTCAAAAAAACAACAGATGCTAGAAAGGATGCAGAGAAAAGGGAATGCATTTACACTGTTGGTGGGGTGTAAATTAATACAACCTCTGTGGAAAACAGTGTGGCAATTTCTAAAGGATCTAAAAATCAACCTTCCATACGACCCAGATAGCCCCCTCCTGGGACTATATCCAGAAAAACTCAAATCATTCTCCAAAAAAGATACTTGCACAAGGCATGTTTATTGCAACACTATTCATGATAGTAAAAACATCAAACCAAGTGTGCTACCTATAGAAAGTGAACTGGATTTAAAAATTGGTACATGATGGAATACATGATGGAATATTATGCAGCCATAAAGAAGGACAAAATTATGGACTTTGCAGCAACCTGGATGGATTTAGAGTCTATCATATTCAGTGATCTATCACAGAAACAAATAATTAAGTACCACATATTCTCACTTATAAGTGGATCCTGAGCATTTTTCATAATATTATATGAAAGGGACTGGCAGTAGTGGGACACTGCCTGGGAAGGGGGTGCATAACATCAATAAGGGTGCCTGATCCCAAACCAGGATAAGTGAGGACGAATGGGAGGCCCAAACTTCACCTGTACAATGACCACTTATGTACCCAATCCTGAATTGTACCCCACATCTTTAAAATATATTTTTAAAAATCAATTAAATTAAAAAGCAATTACAAGAAAAATACTAGTAATTTGTGCCTTCTTTTTTCCTTAGCTAACTTGGCTAGTGGTTTTTCAATTTTATTAACCATTTCAAAGAAACATTTATTTTAATTGATTGTCTCTTTTGATTTGTGCTCTAATTTTTATTATTTTATTTCTTCTGCTATTTGTATTTAATTTACTTTTTTTTCTAGGCTCCAAAAGTGGAAGCTTTGATTATTGATTTTAGATCATTCTTTTATAATATGCACATTCAGTGTCATAAATGTCCCTATAAGCACTGATTTGGCTATATCCCACAAACCTTGATTTTCATTTTCACTTAATGCAAAATATTTTTAATTTCTCTCCAGGTCTCTTATTTGAACCATGTGTTATTTAGAAGTGTGTTGTTTAATCTCCAAGTGTTTTAGAGTTTTCTATCTTTCTGTTATTTACTTCTAGTGTAATTACATTAAACTAAATATTGCATGATTTCGGTTATTTTAAGTTTGTCATGGTGTCATTTATGTCCTGAAACGTGACCAATTTTCTTGACATTCTATGTGAACTACAGAGAAAGTATATTCTGCTGTTGTTGAAGTATTCTATAGATGTATACTAGATTCAGTTGAATGATGGTGCTATTCAGTTCAACTATGCCCTTGCTGATTTTCTGTCCACTGGATCTGTCAAGAACTAATAGGGAGTGAAATCTCCAAATATAATAGTGGACTTGTCTATTTTTCCTTGTAGTGCTATAAGTTTTTGCCTCATGTACTTTGACACTTTGTTGTCATGCATATACATAATAAGGATTTTTAAAGTTTTTTGAAGATATGACCCCTTATAAGTTATATTATGCAATGCCCTCTTTATCTCTGATTACTTCCCTTATTCTGAATCTATTTGTTGGAAATTAATATAGTTATTTCAGCTTTCTTTTGGTTAGTGTTAGAATGGTATGTCTATCTATTCCTTTATTTTTTATTTACCTGTGTATTTATATTTAAGATGTGTTTCTTAGAGACAACATATAGTTGGTGTCTTGTTTATTTATCCACTCTGACAGTCTCTATCTTTTATTTGGGATACTTATACTACTGACATTTAAAAAGACTATTGATGTGTACCTTGAAAACCCAAGATAATTCGTCAAAAGCCTGCTTGCACTGATAAAGGACTTTGGCAAAGTCTCAGGGTATAAAACAAATGTGCAAAAGACAAGTGCATTTCTTTACACCAATAATAAACAAATAGAAACCCAAATAAAAACCACAATCCCATTCACAATAGCCACAAAAAAAAATGAAATACCTTGGCATCTTCCTAAGCAGAGACGTGAAAGACCTTTACAACGAAAACTACAAAACACTGCTCAAAGAAATCAAAGATGACACAAACAGATGGAAAAATATC
>NW_007061226.1:180138-208347 GCF_000164805.1 Carlito syrichta | reverse complement strand
AAAGGAGAGGAGAACCTATTCAGTAAACGGTGCTGGGAAAACTGGCTGACCACATGCAGAAGGCTCAAACAAGACCCCTATCTATCCCAATACACAAAAATTAACTCTAAATGGATCAGAGACCTAAATGTAAAAACCTCAAACCATAAGAACCTTATAAAATGCAGGACACACCCTTATGGAAATTGGAACTGGTATCCAATTCCTGAGCAAAACCCAAAACACACAGGCCATAAGAGAGAAGATAGACAAGTGGGACCTCATTAACTGACAAGCTTCTGCAAAGCCAAAGAGACCATCAAGAGAGCAGGGAGACAGTCCCAGACTGGGAAAAATATTTGCCAACTCCATGTCTGACAAAGGTCTAACATCTTGGATCTACAAGGAACCCAAACGTGCTGAAAAGAAAAAAACAAACAACCCCATTACAAAGTGGGCAAAAGCTATGAATAGACACTTCTCAAAAGAAGACATATGAGTGGCCAACAGATACATGAAGAAATGTTCAACCTCACTAATCATCGAGGAGATGCAAATTAAAACTACATTGAAATACCACCTAACTCCAGTCCGAATAGCCATTATCAATAACTCAAAAAATAACAGATGCTGGAGAGGATGTGGTGAAAAGGGAACACTTCTACACTGTTGGTGGGAGTGTAAACTAGTGCAGCCTCTGTGGGTATCAGTGTGGTGATTCCTAAAAGCTCTAAAAATCGACCTTCCATATGATCCCGCAATCCTCCTACTGGGGATATACCCTGAAGAACTCAAATCACTCTGTAAAAAAGATACCTGCACACGTATGTTTATCACAGCATTGTTCACAATAGCAAGATCATGGAACCAACCAAGCTGTCCATCAAAAGAGGACTGGATTTTGAAAATGTGGTACATATACACAATGAAATATTATGTAGCCATAAAAAAGGACAAAATCATAATTTTGCAGCAACCTGGATGGAATTGGAGTTGATAATACTGAGTGATCTCTCACAGAAACAAAGAGCTGAGTGTCACATGTTCTCACTCATAAGTGAACCTTGAATAATTATCGTAATACTTTAAGAAAAGGATTGACAGTGGTGGGAAACTATGGGGGACAGGGAGGGGAAGGGAGTGGGATTAACAGTAGTCGATATCTGTCTGGGGATGGGGGGACACCTCATCAACAAGGGTACCTGCACAATGCATATTTGTGTACCTAACCCTTAACTGTACCCCACAATTTTAAAATAAAAAATATGTTAAAAAATAAAATAAAAAAAATAAAAAGGCTATTGATATAGATAGTTTAATATCTACTACATTTGTTACTGTTTTTCTATTTTGTTGCCCTGTTCATTGTTTCTTTTTTTCCTTCCATTCTATTTCTTCATTCTCTGGTATTAATTGAGCATTATATATTATTTCATTTTCTTTCCTTTCTTGGTGGCATATGTTCTACTTCTTGTTTTGTTTGTTTGTTCGTTTGTTTTTTACTTTTTTTAGTGTTTCCCCTAGACTTACCATATATATACTTACAACTACAATTTTGAAACCTACTTTCAAATAACACTATACCACTTCATGGGTAGTACAAATTCCTTAATATAGAGCATTCCCAATCAGATTCACTCATCCCTTATAACATTGCTGTCATACATTTCACTTATCCACTAGATATAATCTCCAAATACAATGTTGTCATTTACCTGTTAGATAAATTAAGGAAACAAAAAATAAAATATCTTATTTCATCTTCAATTATTTCTTCTCTAATGCTCTTCCTTTCTTTATGTAGTTCCATGTTTCTAACCTATATTATTTCCCCTCTTTCTAAAGAACTTATTTTAACATTCCTTGTAAGGCAGGCCAACTGGTAACAGATTCCCTTTATTTTTGTTTGTCTGAAAAAGTACTTGTTTGCCTTTGAAGTGTAATTTTGCTGGCTACAGAATTCTAGGTTTATCAGGTTTTTTTCTTTCAATACTTTAAACATTTTATTTCACTCTCTTCTTGTCTGCATAGTTTTTGAAGAGCAGAGCAATGTAATTCTCATCCCTGCTTCCCTAGTAGGTAAGGAGTTTTGCTCCTCTGGCTTTTTCAAGATTCTTTCCTTTGTCTTCAGCTTTCTGCATTTTGATTCTTATGTGCCTAAGAGCATACTTTTTGGTATTTATCCTTCTTGGTATTCTCTGAGCTCCCTGAATCTGTGGTTCAATTTCTTTCATTTGGTATTGAAAGCACTCAGTCATCATTTCTCTGAATAGTTCCTCTGTCCCTCTTCTTCTTCTTATATTCATACTATGCATATGTTACACCTTTTGTAATTGCTTCATAGTTCTTGGATACTCCATTCTGTCTTTTTTCATTTTTACTTTTCTTTGCATTTCAGTTTTGGAAGAGTTTACTGACATTTCTTCAGGTTCACAGATTCTTTTTTTTCCTTTGGTTGTGTTCAGTCTATTTATGAGTCCATCAAAAGTTATTGCTCCTTTCTGTCACAGCAATTTTGATTTCTACCATTTTAAAAATTCTTTCCTAGGGTTATCATCTCTCTGTTTATATTGCCTATCTATTCTTGCATGATGCCTACTTTTTCCATTAGATCTCTTAGCACATTAATTATAGTTGTTTTAAATTCCCACTCTGATAATTCCAACATACATATCTGCCATATCTGAGTCTGGTTCTAATGCTTGCTCTCTCGTAAAACTATGTTTTATATCATTTTGTATGTTTTGTAATTTTTCGTTGTTAGCCAAACATGGTATATTGAGTAAAAAGAACTGAGGTAGATAAGTCTTTTGTTTGAGATTTTATGTTTATATGACTAGGTGTTAGACTGTGTTTGCTGTAAAATTTCTTCTGGTGCCCTTGTTTCTGTCTCCCCTGTTGTCTTTGGATTTTCATAAAGACTTTTCAAACAAGATCTGAGACACAGAGTTCTTTCTTTTGTATTCTCCTGTTATTATACAGGAGCCTTATTGATGTGATGGGAAGTACTCTGCAGTTCTATAATTAGGCTTTATTCTTTTAGTGAGACTATGCCCCTGAACTGTGACCTTCACAAGTGCTTCTCGGTTTTTTCCTTTTAGGTTGAGACAGGAAAGATCAAGAAGGTGAAGTTGGTTATTTTTCTTCCCTCATACCAGCTAGGCTTTCATAAAATCCTAGCCAGTTAGTCTTTGGTAGAACAATTTCCCTGGAGGGCAGGACCTGTTAAAAAGAGAAGCATGCTCTGAGTGTATTTCAAAATGGCTAATTTTCCCACCATTTTCTTTCTTTCTTTCTTTTTTTTCTTTTTTTGAGTTAGAGTCTCACTCTGTCACCCAGACTGGAGTGCAGTGGCCGCTCCCAGCCACCGCAGCCTTGACCTGCTGGGCTCCGGCGATCCATCCACCTCAGCCTTCCAAGTAGCTGGAACTACAGGCGCGCGCTACCACGCCCGGCTAATTTTTGATTTATTGTAGCGATGAGGTCTCACCAAGTTGTCCAGGCAGGTCTCGAACCCGCGGACTCAGGCAATCCACTCACCTCAGCCTCCCAAAGGTGCGGGATTACAGGCTGAGCCACCGAGCCCGTCTTCCCACCATTTTCTAAAAGTACAATGAGATTTTTCTCAGATCTTCACTGCAGTACCTGGTAGGGCTCCTGGATCTAAAGCGCATGAAAATGTGAGGGTTACCCTAAAACTGCCCCCTCCTGGAGTTTTTACTCTTAAACTTGTTCATACTGAGCCTCTAGCAACTTGTAAGTTACAGTTTAAGTTTTCCTACTGCCACAATACTAGCTTCAACAGTAGTTTCTGCTCCTGGGTTTCTGCTCCAGTAAGCTGTGATTCTCTGTATCTGCTTGTAAATCTGTTTGATTTGGAGAATGGTGCTTTTCCCTGAGACCTCAATTCTCTGATGCATCTAAGAAAAGTTGTTGATTTTTTTTCTTGTTATGAGGATGAGAATGATGACTTCCAAACTCCTTACAGGCGGGAACAGAAGTTTCACCTGCCTTAGCATAAAAGATCTTGTTTTTATAAGTTACAGCTATTTTTCACCTCTAAGCTCTTTAGCTTGCTCTTATAATCTCTAGAAAATCTTCAAGCCTGCCCTACTTGTCTTCAAATATCCTTCACTCTACACCTCACTCAGTCTCAGGTCAAAACTGCCCATGTTTCATTATCAATATCTACCTACTTTTTTAAAGTGAGAAAGCAGGATTTATTGAGAGGACAGAAAAGCTCCCACAGTACGAGGGGACTCAAGGGGGTTGCCCAATATGTACCTCTTGGTGAAAGTTACAGCTAAATGTGTATGCTGCTCCATCATTATGACTTTCTTTCAAGCCCAAATAAGTAGCTATGTTCATGTATATGTTCTGAGACACTGTTCACATTTTTGTATTCCCCATAGAGTCTAGCACACAATAGGTATGCCACAAGTGGGGAATTTCCTTCAAAAGTTTTTTTTTTTTTCTAATGAGTAAAGCAAATGGTATAATGTGTATGATCAATTCCACATGTTTGGAGAGAGCATCATGTTTTGGAATGACCAAGAAAAACTTCATGATAGAATCTATAATTGAATCTTGCCCTGAAGAATGGATAGAATTCATATTGATTGAGCAGAGAATGTTGTGGCATTCTAAATTTTGAGCACAGCATGAGCAAAAGTGTGGAGACAGAATAAGAAAAAAACTCTGCTTCTAAGGGACATATTCTGTCTGCTATTAAGAAGAGTTGTTGTTGGGAAAGCTTTGGTGACCTGAAAGCTTTGAAAATATTTATATACTTCAGAATTAAGAATAGCTACATGAAAGAAGTGCATTCAGTTTGTAAAACAGTGACTGAGTTAATAACAAGCAATCACCAAAGTCTTATCACAAAATACTTAATGGCTAAGCATTGTTTCTCTGATTAGAAAAATATTTTTTATGACAAGGTCTTGAGTTCCTTCGTGGGCTCAGGTAGAAGCACGCATGTGGAAGAATCTGATAACTGAAGTTTAGAGAGATAAAGCAACTTTCTCAATATCACCCAGTAAAAGGTAATGCCAATATTCAAATTCATGTCTATCTTATTTTAAAATATCATGTTATTTAAACAGCACTATGCTTTCTCTAGAGAATAGAAGTTCAAAAACGAAATGGGCTGCCTTAAAAAGGAGTTACTATCTTGATCTTCAACTGTGCAACTTAATGTGGATCACTACCAGAAAAGGATTTTTAGAGATGATTCAAACATGAGCTTAAGAAGGGAGGTAGACTCAACTTAACTATTAATGATTTCTTCCCAATCTAAGAATCTCTGACCCAATCTAAATGTCTTAAGGGCATTTTTTGCCCTAAGGACAAATACTTAAGGGCACTTTGTTGTACTTTTAGAGTAGATCAATTGAGAGAGAGAGAGAGAGAGAGAGAGAGCGAGAGAGAGAGAGAGACATACACACACAAATACTATTTCTTCTCAGCAAAATGCCCTCCATGTATCCTCCCTTGGAGCTTATAATTCAGCTTCCCAATGGTTCTAAATCATTATCACCTAAAGTTTTCTGACCAGCAAATATAATATTAGCTCTTATAAGGCTTCCTTTATTCTGAAATAATTATTAAGCACAGACATGTTAATCCTGCAGTGTCCTCCAGACAAAATTTAGGTTGTCATAGCTACTCTAAGGTAAAATGGCTGTATGCTGGACATGCATAAAACAGCTGAGCCTATCACTGTAGTAATTTAGAACTATAATGAAGAAAATGTGCCTCTGTGGCTTGAAATCAAATCAAAGATGTCAAGGATGTCATTGTACAAGTTGGGAAACTATTAAAATCTTATAATGTTGTTGTGTCTACTTAACACCATTAGTATTTTCCCATTAGGTACTACTGAGGAAAAATGAACATTTACAGCATATGGTAAACAATTTTCTTTGGTTATCAAAGCACTTGTGGAAAATATCTTTGGTGCTGGAACCTCTGTGTTCCCCTCTGAGTCTTTATCCTGGTTATATGAAAGACTGCCATTTTATAGCCTTGGTGATCAAACAAATTCTAATAAAATGGGTCTTCTACTTTAGACAACTAGACAGAGGTGAAGACAGCTTGAATCAGTCCTGAACTGTTGTCAAGAAAAACATCTTGCTTCATCTCCTTTCCCCCTTACCCCACCCTCTGAGTTTAGAGTCGGGAATTTGAAATGGTTTTTGAAATGACAACAGGATTTTGTAGTTTGCTTGGTATAATATAATTGCATTATTCCTTTCACATTTCTATTTTTTTTAACTTTCTTTTCCTTGGATTGAGTTGTAGAAAGAGTTTCTCTCTCTCTCTCTCTCTCTCTCTCTCTCTCTCTCTCTCTCTCTCTCTCTCCTTCCCTGACCACATGTCCAAATTATGAGTATAACCCACTGCTCAGGTCAGCCAACTAAACTTCCTTTTATAATTACGTGTGAGAGATGGGAATTACCCTCTCCCTACTTGAATGTAAATTAACCCAGAAAAGACCAACCACAATGTGACAACTTGAGGCTCCTCAGATTACAGTGGTCCTTAAAATAACATTTTGTTTAAAAAAAAACAGTAAACTTTGCTTCTGCCATAGATGTTCGCCCCCATTGCATTTTTATCAGCCCCATCTTCTTGCAAGAAAACCCAGGATGTGACACAACTTTAATATCTAAAGGTTTGAAAAAATATTTAGGATCAGCAATCACCATTTGGCTATAAATTAAAGGCAAGCTGGAGTCACAAGTTGCAGACCTGTGGTGAACGCCTCTGAACCAGGACAAAACGAAAGCAGTTGTCCATAATCAACAGTCTTTTTCCAGTATGAAACCCGATTGAAAAGCTTCCAGAGCAGATTTCTTTGAAGAGTCAGTCCTCCAAAGACTTCCCAAAGGGATATTACTAAATCTAAGACAGTGAGTTCAGTTCTCTGTGTGTCTGGTTGCAATTCTTCTATCAGATAATATCTTGATATTAGAAAAAAATTAACTTAGCTCTTACAGTCTGTTATTTTAAATCCTAAATGGTTCTGAATTTATGCAGCATGAAATCCTATCTAGCAAGGTTTTCAAATCCAAAAGGAAATAAAGACACAGACTTGGGCATCTAAAATAGGGTGGTATCCAATGTGTGACTGAACATTTCCAACTACTACATAGATTGTGTTAGGAAGAGAAGAATGAGCCATAAAAGTATTTTTATCTATGATTTCACCTACTCAACTTTACCAAGGGGTAAAAAGGTTACCTGAGATGAGAAAGAAGCAGGAACAGGCCTAAGCTCTGAGCTGCCACTATGGGGCTCATTGTCGATGAAAATACAAGACATTGAATAACAACAACACATTTCTACTGAGCTCTTACTGTTTTCAATGAATACAGGGAAAAAAAGACACAACCATGTGTCCTCAAAAAGCTTTTCTAATCCAAAAGGGTAGACTCTCCCCCAGATACTTCAGTGTGCGTTTTCTTATCACTGTGTTTATAAGACAACTAAAACACTTAGGAGATTGTATTGTCAATTGTATGTTTTAATAAATGTCTCCCCGGCTGTGAAGTCTTTGAGGGCAGTTCTTTTCATTTATGTATCTATTATACCTAGCAAATACAGTGAATGCTCATTGAAATATGTTTGAATGAATCAAGAAATTAATAAATTAAAAAAGACAGGTATGGACTACACAAAACAAAATCAGAATGAGTCAATGTTGGAAGCTTAGAAACTTTCTGCAGTCTACTCCCTATACTTCTACCAGAGCGAACGTTCCTACAAATCTGATTAGATTACTGCCCCAGTTGAATGGATCTTCATTGCTTTGGATATAGAAACTTGAATCTCTTAAGCATAGTACACAAAGTCATCCATGACACACCCTCTATCTGCCTCATCTCTCACCACAGCATGAATCATGCTATTTTTATGATGACTGACCCTCCAATTAGACTATAAGTTTTTTGAGGGTAAGATTTTGTCTAATTTATCTGTGTGGCACCAGTTCCCCAAACAGTATGTTTTAATATTCACAAAATACTTTCTATGTGCCAGATCCCTCCAGTGGCACTGGGATGCTACTACATATTCAATTATTTTCATATTCTCTTTCATTTAACTGTGCCCCATAGCACTTATAAATATTTGTCAAATAAACAATAATTCCATATGCTTCTATATGAGTTAGTAACCTCAGCATCTAGTTCTGGCTGTCCTGTTACTTATCTGAATTTATCTATGTCTGCTTCTCCACTCATAAAAGAAAAATAATATCACCTATACTTTATACTTTACAGGATGTTCTAAGCTGATATAGTTTCTGGAATAAGGCAGTGTATAAATACCCACATGCACAAATGCTATAATAAGCACATTTATGAATATAAAATTGTAGTTATAATAATAATTTATATGAATTGACTGAGTCTAGAGGCAGATATCCTGGATTTAAATCTTGGTTCAATTGCTGTGATCAGGGGTTCTCTTTTTATTACTTTCTTCATCTATAAAGTGAAGGTAATATTTGTACATACTTATTTAGGCTATGTTAAAAATTAGATGAGCAAATTCATGCAAAATGCTTGGAACACTACCTGGCACATAGTAGATATTCAATAAGTGTCAGTCATCTTTTCCCAGTTATCTATAACTTGATTGTGGTAGTGACTGTCAATTTATCTATCAAATAAAGTTATCAGTTATATACATCTGATGGCTGCCCAAGTCCTAAGAGCTAAACCCTTGCTTACTCAGAGATATACTTGCCTATAAATTCTATCCTCAACTTCAAAATGTAATATATATATGACCAACTCTTGAGAACTGTCCAAACACTTCAGGCATGCTATCTCATATTCAAGATTGAGTACATTTTCATTTATTTGGAAACTTTATGAATTTGCCCCAGTAGCCAGGGACAATTCCAAGTTTACATATGTCCAGTGTGATCTCCAACTCTCCTCAAGTAGGTGTGATATAAGGAGTTCCCCAAAACCTGTTTCCCAGTAAATCCCTACTGAACTTCTCTGGTCCTACCGCCCTCCTGCCTGATGAGAAAACCATTGCCAGGGCCACCTTGAGTGAGCAAGAGCTCCAGAGAATGAAAGGCTGGGGAGAACTTTCAAGTACTTTTTGTTTATAACTTCTTAGAGTTGTAAATAGAGTAACTCAGTTCCCTTGAGACAGTTCAGCTAGGATTATATCTTATGACAGTTTCCCAAGTTCAGTTCAGAGGATATCATAGAGAATTTGATTTGGAAAGGAACTCAAGAAGGGGTTAGAGGGGTGGTGGCATACAGAAAGTAAATGTGCTTGACTTCATGCATTTGAATTTACAGTGTAGGGTGGAGCCAGCAGTCCTTATTGATCCTAAAGCCACAGACTCCCTGGGATGGAACATTTTTGCAATATCGCAAAACAAAAGAGAAATTGGAAAATGTCATTTGAATGCAGTTTGAAAGCTGAGGTTAATTTTGAAAGGATGAAAGAAATTTCAGTACTATTTAAAATGCTGGAAGTATGGACCTAGAAAGGGAGAGGAAGGGATTACATCAAATGGCTTCCTCTACCAAAACTAATCCAAAAATGGGATCCAAAGATGAGTGGTCACTCTGCTGGCCTAACTGATTGCCTCATCCCCATCTCAACTACTTATTCACCAGCAGATAGGGGTAGCAGTCTGTTCCAGCAGTCTGTTACAGTTGAATTTATGATGCTTGCAGTAAATACTAAGTGTATTTTAGTATGTGTGTTTTTCTCTACCCTCCAGTGACTCTCTTGTTTCTGATGTTACTTTTGAAATGAGCTATTTCAGTTGCTCCTGCAGATCACACACAATTCCCAAAAACTACTTTTAACTTTTTCCTCTGGATCCAGAAATGAGCCAGTGCCCAACAAAGAACTGATGTTGCTCTTGGAAAACCACACTCTCCCAAAAGAGAAGTATAGCATGAGCCTCTAATTCATCAGACCAGTGGGCCTTTCTCTGGGTAGAGTTAAGGGGCTTAGATAGGAGATATGTGGTACCTTGCAAGCCCCAAACTTCTCAGTCAGACTTTCAATTGAGTCATTTTTTTAACTCCTACACTCCCAGAAGATGAAAATGCCTAATTCTACAATTCTTCTCCAATTTTGCTTATGGTCAACATGGGGCTATTTAATAAACTATTTTAATACAACAAAACAGTTGCCTCTAACAAGGAGTTGGTTTAGTAATACAAACAGTCAAGTCCATTTTTCAAGTCAATTTTAAAAATAAATTAAGTCAGTTTTGTGAAAGAAACATTCACCCAGTCAACTCAATAAAGCAATTATTTCAGTCAAATAAATAATTCAGTCTAACAACAGGTCAGCTGTGCCTCACAACTAATTAATTCACTTAATCTGTTCAATCAATCAATCAAATCATTCAGTCTATCAGGCAACCAGAGTTAACAGATTCTATTCAGTTCATTGAATGAACTGACAAGTATAGATAGAAATACTTGGGTGTGGGGGCACAGAGTTCCTGAAAGATTCTTACAACTAAAGAAAGAGGTTGCTCTCTTTCCTTTATATATATAATGTACCAAACCAAAGCAAATTCACAGAAGCCCTAAATTAAGGGATAATTTGTGAGAAAATAAAATAGCAGATAATAGATTATTGTTAACATGATATACTCAAGACAGACTGTGGGAGCATTTATATTTTTATTTATTTATTTATTTATTTATTTTTTGAGTTGGAGTCTCACTCTGTTGCCCACACTGGAGTGCAGTGGCCGCTCCCGGCCACCGCAGCCTCGACCTGCTGGGCTCCGGCGATCCTTCTGCCTCAGCCTTCCGAGTAGCTGGAATTACAGGAACGCGCTACCACGCCCGGCTGGTTTTTTTATTTATTGTAGAGATGAGGTCTCACTGCCCAGGCGGGTCTCGAACCCGCAGGCTCAGTCAATCCACTCACCTCAGCCTCCCAAAGGCGCAGGATTATAGGCTGAGCCACCGAGCCCGGCTCGTGGGAGCATTTTTAGATGTGTCATTCATACCTTGAAATATTGATTTGGATTTTTCAGTTCTACTATGAATAAGACTTTTATTCATATTCATCCTTAATATACCATTCCATAAATGACTATCAGCATCATCAGTAGCATCAAAATGCATCCAGTAAGAATATTATCACACAGGCATATTGGACCAAAATCTACACAGGCTTAGGCCTGCTCTCTGGTAGCTTATATTCTAAGCTGAAGCAAATGCATATTTATAGGCAATACCCAACAACCAGATCAAAACGTTAAGCCCAAGATGTTAACAAGCATTAAAATACATGCATCTGGGTCAAAATATACCCTAGGAGTAACATGGGGTTGGTGGAAATTTTTTCTGTTCAAATAATGTTACATCAAGGGAATCTTCACCTCTCTTCTCATTAATTCCAAAAGACTTCATAAAGTTAGAAACCTGTCTTGACTTAATCAGATTCTCATCCACATTTGTTTCCCCTTCTTCCCATCATATACACATCACATATCCACCTGGTATAGTCACTGAAACAATTTTAAATTCTCTAGAATACACTCTTTACTGCTTGTAGCTCCACTCCCCCTCCCAGTGCATTATGATTTTCAGTTAAGATTTAAATCATAAGATTTCACACTAAATTCCTTTATTTCAAGTCACATGGGGACACCAAAAAATGCTCTTTAGTAACTGCGAGAAAACTTCTGTATGTCCAAAATGTTATTTTCAAACAATTAAAAGATATAAATAACATATTTTTCAGAAGGACACAGGAATTAGGAATATGGAGACTTCTTACCATAATTTTCTTTTCTATCCCTATTCTAAACCAAAATAGCAAAATAAAGCTGAAAAACACAGTAGTTCAACAGGTATTTAGTTCCTACTATGCCAAATTCTAAGCTCTTTGAGGGCAAGAGTCATGTATTTTCTTTTTTCTTTTATTTTATTAAAGTTGTGAGGTACAAGTCAGGATGGCATACATTCATGGTTTAGGTACAGGTGAAGTTTTGGGCCTCCCGTTGGACCTCACTTTGCCTGGATTAGGATCAGGCACCCTTTTTGATGTTATGTGCTCCCCTCCCTCCCCTGGCAGTGTCCTGTTACTGCCAATCCCTTTTTTGTAGTAGTATGATAAGGTGCTCAGGGTTCACTTATGAGTAAGAATATATGGTACTCAGTTATTTGTTTCTGTGATAGATCACTGAGTATGAAGACTTCAAATCTATCCAAGTTGCTGTGAAGTCTATAATTTTGTCCTTCTTTATGGCTATATACTTTTCATCTTAAGGTCCCCAGCACCAGAATGTCTGGCACACAATGTGTATTTAACATATATTTGATAACCAAATGAATTAATTTTAATGAAAGGTATTTTGTAGCTAGCAAAGATGACTAAGGTATGGTTAATGCTCTCAAAATAATAAGAAGAATCAAGTGTATATACAACTTACTGAAATATAAAATAAGTGCTGTAATGAAGTACAGAATAAGGACTATGAGAGTAGAAGATGAGCAGTTAATTTTGACTGGGAGTAACTTGGAAAGCCTCTTAAACAAGGCAGCACTTGAGCTGAGCATCAATTCAGATTTTTATATAGCCATTTTGCCACCAGAAACTTTTTGATCTGACTACTTTAACCCAGCCATTTTGATGAGGCCTAAAAAAGTCATTACACTTTCAGCTGTTTTATAAATTACCGGGTAATGTGTAAAACAGATGATCTTACCCATTACTGAGACTTACCCTGATGCCAATCTTTACCAGAAGGTAAGATTCATCCTTGGTCATCCCACAAAGTACTAGCAATCATACTCAGTAAACTGTCTTCTTATGCTCTAATAATTTACATGTATCTTGATATATACTTCAAATATTCTGATTTTTCCCTAAAAGTCAGAGATATAGGAGAAAGAAGGTATTTGAGCCACATTATGATATCTTAAATCCAGACTGTACAAAAAATCTTCAGTTGAATTTCTAACAATAATCTCAGGCATCTGAGTAATATATATATATATAATATCATAATACCCCTTTGAGAATTTTCAATAGCATAATTGATATCTCCTTAGAAGTTAACTTGGCTGGCTCAACAGATATGTATTTTTAAATTTTATTTTTTCTAACTGTAAAAGTAAAACACTCATCATTTTTTAAATAAAAAATTGATACAAGAGAACACAAAAGACTCTGGTAACTAGGATTGGGGTTAGGTAGAAATGTGTGCTACACACAGTGACTGATAAGTGTAACACAATAATAACTGTTCCTAGTTGGAACAGTTTCATCAAAGTGACAGGGTCAAAATGTCCTGCTTTAAGTTTTTGACAGTAGGAAATGGTGACTGAGCTGGAAAAGATAGGGGATAGAATAAAGAGATTGACTAGCTAGTGATAACTAAGAACATTATCAGAGTAAGAAAAACTGTCATCAAATGAGACACTACTTATGCCAACAGCTACATAAAGATGCGCAGTGACTTTATAAAAGGGTGTTGGGGAGGACAAAATTTCAATGGAAGTGACAGATAAAGCAATGAAAGCAAGATTAAATTAAATAGTACCATAAAAATAAGGAAGTTTTAAATTTGTACATATGTGTTTATTTTTTTTAACTTTATTCTACATTACGTACTATGGCATATCTAAAGAAAAATTTTAGGAAATATTTTTTATGTTTTTATTTTATACAAAGAATAATATGTTAAATAGTCTCTACACTCAACTCTCCTGAATTACAGCATGTTGTTCAGTAGGTTTGTTTGCTAGTAGGGTCTTTTATTCTTTTCCGGTTTTTTTTGAGTCAGAGTCACACTCTGTCACCCAGGCTGGAGTGCAGTGGCACGCTCACGGCCACCCCAATGTCGACCTGCTGGGCTCAGGCAATCCTTCCGCCTCAGCCTTTCAAGTAGCCGAACTCTACAGGTGTGCGCTACCACATCTGGCTAATTTTTTTATGTATTGTAGAGAAGAAGTCACACCAAGTTGCCCAAGCTGGTCTCAAACCACTGGACTCAGGCAATTCTCTCGCCTCGGCCTCCCAAAGTGCCGGGATTACAGGCTTGTGCCACTGCACCTGGCCTGCTAATAAGTTTACATGGTGAATATATAAGATTCCACCTACTCGTGTCACCCAATACCTAAATACTAGGAAAAACTAACCAGAGGCCAAGTTGGTAAATCTGAGTCTATGTAGCAATGGTTGTGAAATTTTGGAGGGTTTCAGATCCTTAGAGAACCCCATCAAAGCTAAGGACTCCAAAAATGCACGCATGCATACACACAAATTTTTTTTGCATACAATTTATGGAGGTTCATAGACTTGAGGTTAAGGGTCCTTGCTTTGGTTTCTTTTGAGCCTGAACACAATGCTTGCTTTCTTGGCTAAAGATACAACATTCTTAACTGGATATTAGCAGAGTCTTCCAGAGACATGTTCCTTGCTTTCTCTCTACCTCAGATACTATGTGATGAAGTGTGGATAGTGACAAGGCTCAACTTTACTTGGGGTCCTTGAGAAACTGGCATGTTACCATAACTGCTAACCCTGTCTTGGAGGTGAATGTGCCAGCTCACATATAGCAGTAACATCATAAAAATAACAGAACAAGAACTCCCCAAACCTTTTTTCACCCAACACATTGACAGGTGTGCAAAACCTGACTGGAGGTATAATTTTTTTAGCCTTCTTTCTGCATTAATTTTTCTTCCTGATTTAAATTAGCCAAACTTGAATGGAGACATTACAGACAGTTCAACCCCACCACAAAGCTGTGCAGACAGCTCTTGCTGCCAAGCTGTCTATCACCAAGACAACTAGGCCACAGTGCTTTGCTCTGGGTAAATACCTCATCAGGGCCAGTTGCAGAGGGAACTTCATTGCAATGACATCCCATTAGATCAAAATCCTTACTATTAGCAATACAAATATGTTTTTAAAGTGCATGAGGTATAAATAATCATTAATATTTCAATATTTCTTTATACTGATTAACGGAGACTTAATTCCAGAAATAATCTCATATGCAGGCAAGTTGATATGAGGGATCTAGAAAAGTTCTGTCCTCCCCAGTAAGTTTGAAGTCCCTCTATTTGTGAGTCATTATCTTTTTCTCTTTGAATTAATTATAACTTTCTTCCAACATCTTTTTCTAAGCCACAAATTCCCCTTAAGTGGTCATCAGTAATATAGCCATCTTCCTGTCTCTAGTCTCTTCTCTTTAAAACATTTTGCATAAGAAAAGGTGAGATGGTTGGCATTCTTGCCTCTTAATGAAAAATGGAGGAGATGGTTGACTCCTTGAACACAGTGGCATTTAGCAAAGTGATATTTTTGATAAGTTGAGTACATGTGAATGTGTCCAAAACAGAAAATTCAAAGGAAGATTTTTTTTAAGTGTCAGCAAAAAAGTGCTGAGTTGTTTGGTCCCTAGGGATCCAGCAGAGGTGACAAATGATTGTACATCTCCCATCCAGGCTCCATAAACGCTGATCCACCCTCAGGAATTTTCTGAGCAGACCCTCACAGGTTTATTGTTTGCTGGTCTCCTTGGCAGCAGGTGTCTGCTAATCAAAGGCTTAAGAAGGTGTGGGGTTTAGGAGTTGGCCCTGACTGGAAGGAAAACTTTCCATTCAGCCTTGGGCAACAACATTGGAGCTTTTTTTTTAATGTTGTAATCAACTCTGTGCCAAGTGGGGCCCAACTTCCCCCTACCTAGCCCCAGGGATCCAAAGAAAAAAGTGTTTTCAATTCTCTTCAGAACGTCTGATCTCCCACACTGCAGACCAAATAAAAACAGTCTGAGCCAATTGTGCCTCTTCCTACCCCCAACTATTGTGGAATCCGCCTGGGAGAAACTCAAGAAAGCTGGCGTCAGGCCAGCACGGGCCTTCTATAGAGGCAGAAAAATTCCCTCACCTTCCCTCCATTGACTGTCCCCGACAATAAAGAGAGAGATCCCAGTTCAGATATCCCATGGGGAGGGGCAGCTGTGCAAGTCACAACAGGATCTAAGATTTCTTCTCTTATCAAGTAAACTGGGAGGAAGAGTAGAGAGAGTTGTTTGGGGAGTTGAACTGGCCAGGGATTGAATCTTAGCACCAAATCTTACTATAACATTAGACAACTTACTCCACAGATCAAGGCTCTAATCCCAGTTCTCCCATCGGCAAGCTGTGTAACTTTGGCCAAATTCCTACTCCAATTTTAGTTTCGCCATCATACAAATGAGGAGGTTTCTCTAGAAGATCTCTAACAGCCTCTTCAAGTCTAGTAGTATAAATCCCTCATGGGGTCCTGAATTTGGAAAACACCCAAGTGGTATTAGACACTTGAAAACAATTATTTACCCCATTCCCAACCTCCACCCACCTCAACAGGATTTGGCTGTAGCTCCACCAAGCCATTTTTCTTGGGGATCTCCTAACCCTGAGAAGGAGAAGGAGTAGGCAATGCAAGACCAGATCAACAACAAAATTCCAGATGGGCATGCTAAAAGCAAGAACAGCTTAAAACTGCAAATTTCCAGGCCAGAAATGCCAGTTTATGAGCTGATAATACGGTAGTAGCAGTTTTTCACCAAAAAATTTAACAAGCAACTCTTGCCAAGTAAACAAGAGGTGCCCTGAAGAACACAGCTCAAGACCACCCCAGCCAGGGCTCAGGGCTTAGCTAATGCATCCCAAGCATCTTAAAGGAACAGCAAAATATCCAATGGAAGGGAATCAGGGAAGATTGAGGCTGAGGAAGATATTGAGGACAGAACTGTCTAAGGAAACATCTCTAAAAACCTGACAGAAAGACACAAGGACAGAAAGTTCTTTCGTGCTTGGGTTTATCAACTACAAACCAAAAAAAGATGATGCACAAGGCCTGACTAAACCTCAAAGATTAGAATGAGGACTCACAGAAACCAAATCTCCTTCAAGTACCTGAATGAACAAAAAGTTTAAAGGCTAACTGTTAAATTTCAGGTACTGTCATAGTTTGTTAGGGGAAACAATTGGGAGAGTAGAATGAGATAGCAATATTGTAAAGAACTCATGGAAGTCGTTCTCCTGCCCCCAAGATAAAATTGTCACCACTGAAAGTCGTTGGAGGTGGAAATGCAAGGATGAATATAGTGGAAACCGAAGCAATATGATGCTTACTGTATAAATACATGCTGGTTCTACACTCAAAATATTCTAGTCTGGATTGATTAAAATAAAACTAGTTAAATAAAGCAAAATTAGAAAAGAACAAGCCTAAATTCAAACTTGTATTTGTGTTCATGACTCTAAATAAACAGATTCTAGTGGATTCACTCATTTAAACTAGCTGGTCAGTATTGTATAGATGGAGCCAGTATCGAATATGTTTTCAATTGTGCCCTCAGCCCTCAAGACCCTGGGGGTCTGAAATCTCAGCCAACTTTGCAATTTAATCCAAAACCCAAAGCAGTTCAGATTCCAAGTAACCTGTTACCCTCTGCTAGCAAAACATCACTCGTGGTTTGAAAAATACCATTTTTAATAACCCCTTTTCAGTTTCCTGGCAGGCCCCCAGCTTCACTTCAAAGTTGATTTTCCCCAGTGAGAGCACAGCTGGAAGAATCCAGAAGTGCACTGTGCCACGCTCCTTCTACCCGGGACTGTGAAGGCCCAACTCTAGGGCAACAAAGAAGGCTGGGGTGGGAAGGCAGGAAGGGGAATGGGCTGGCTGTGGATCACAGGGAAATGGCCTCAGCACAGGCCTTCCCAGAGACAAAACAATGCATCACCCTTATCAGTGAGCAACAGCCAGGCTGAGATGAGTGGATTGCCTGAGCCTGCGGGTTCGAGACCCGCCTGGGCAACTTGGTGAGCCCTCATCTCCACAATAAATCAAAAAATTTGCCGGGCGTGGTAGCGCGTGCCTGTAGTTCCAGCTACTTGGAAGGCTGAGGCGGAAGGATCGCCAGAGCCCAGCAGGTCAAGGCTGCCGTGGCCGGGAGCAGCCACTGCACTCCAGTCTGGGGTGACAGCTTGAGACTCCAACTCAAAAAAAAAAAAAAAAAAAAAACAGTGAGCAACAGGAGTTGAATCCAAATTGAATTTTGAATTTTATCATTTTGGCTTATTGTTAAATAAATTTGATTTTTTAAAACCACTATAATTTAGGCTGCCTCTTGAATGTTATGGTTTTGTTTTTCACTGACCACTCTTTGGATGTCACACAACAAATGCTATGAAAAGAACCACTGGAGGCATAAGTGGAGGCAAGGAAGCAGAACTTCATCTTTGGAAATCTAGGGTCTCTTAGACAAGTGCAGATTGAACTCTTCTTAATCTCCAAGACAGTAGCCTTAAAGATTTGAATTTGCTCTTGTATTTCTTGTCCAGGACTAGTAAAGCTGAGGTTGCCAATAAAATGACCACTATGCTCAAAATGTCTTATTTAAATTCCAAGTCTTCTTAGAACAGCAGAGTAAGATTTTGGCCAGTAAGTGCTTTCTAGTACAAACACTAGTGCATTTTTATAAGGCAGGTAAAGCCCCAAATTATGTTGCTAATTAATTTTATATTTCCTCCAGCTACCTAGAAATAACTGCAGTCCAACATTCCCCCAAATTGGGATTTTGCCAAGAATTCAGATAATGCCATTTATGGACCATGCCAACAGTTGAGGTCATGCTTTCTGTCTAAAGGGAAAAAAGAAAATAAATAAATAAGAAAGGATTCTTGAAAAGTACATATTAGGGAATTGGGGCAGAAGTGAGAGGAAAGAGGCAAGAAGTAAAAATCGTTCTATAGCAACAAGCCCAAATAGATTCACATACCACAAGAGGACCTGGAGGCTTTAAGTTTGTATGCTTTGGGGGTAAGAGTGAAGTAAAACAAGAGGAAGCAATGATTGTAGGGAATGTTAGAGAAATAACAACTTGATCTCAAAGAAATAACTCTTCCTGAAAAAAATGTAGGGATAAAAAGGGGAAAGTCTGATGTCTTGCATCCCGGCTGGTGCAAATGTTCCCTGTTATGTGCATGCCAGGAATGTGAATTGCCTGCTACTTGATTTGGGGTTCTGTAATTATAAGTAAAGTCACTTATTCTTTCAGCACAAATTTAGATTCCAAGAACTAAAAAGGGCCTCTAGAAGTCCTGAACACTAAAGCAGGGAAAAACCTTGAATCTCATATAATCGAATTATTCCCATTATAGAAATGAGAAAACTGAGGCCCCAAGAGGGGAAGAAACATGGCCAAATCCCACACAGTAAGAAAGTGGCAGTCAACCCAGATATAGTGGGGTAGTTCCTAAATATCAGTTCATAATGAACATGTACACTGGTCCAAAGGAAAAATAAGAAAACCAAGATCTATGTGGTGATTCTTTTGCAAAATTAACATTTTCAAACTATTTTAAATATTGAGATTATATCTTTTCTACTTTTTTGATGTGAAAATACCCCTTCATTTACAGAATAATGATAATTCACAGAGTGGTTGTTGTTTTATAATGTCTCTAATTAGCAAAATGATAAGCTAGCAACCCTATGTTTGGAAAATATTTGGTGTGTGAAAACCATAAGATCACTAGACTAGTCCAATCACATGCTGTTAAACAGCATATCATCACTCAGTCTAAGGTCTTTTCTGACACTCAGAGTTTTTGTGCCCACTGAATATGCCGCTGAAGTATTATATCATGAACAATGCATTAGAAAGATACAAGTTTCATCCACGTGCAGTAGTGTGCACCCGTGGTCCCAGCTACTCAAGAGGCTGAAGCCAGATGATTGTTTATGCTCAGAAGTTTGAGAAAGAGATTGGTATGGCTAGGCTATGGAGATGGAGGACAAACTAGAAAAGGAAAGAAGCAATGGCAGACCATGGAGAAACAAACTGACTTGTGATCAAAACCTCATCTTGTTTTTTGTTATGTTAACTTTAAATTATAATAATACCCTGATTTACTAAGCAATAGCTTTTCCATTATATATTTATATTCATCATTTGTGACTTAATTCACATTTTCATCATGAGGAAAAAAGTCACAGACATTTCTGTGAGGTAGGCACATTGTTTAGAAGAATCTTAGTAGAGGATAAGTGACTTGCCCAAGATGATTTGGTTCTTATGGGATTAAGCCAGCAATAAATCCTAGAACTTCATTCTAGATCTCATAATCTTTCTTCAAGACCACAGTTTTATTCTGTGTGCCTGTTAACTCAGTTTTGGGGTATAATCTATCAGATAGACAATGACATTGTGATATGCACTATCTGCCCCTAAAGTGCCCAACATCACCACTCTAGGTACTGGGCCTAAGAAGTACCAGACTCCAGGACCTAGAAGAATTACAAGGCTACTGGGGAATATAAAGGTTTCTGGTTCCTGGCCACCCACTGATGTGATTTGTGGAAGATAAGTACCCCAACAGTCCTATTGCTGTAGCCCCCTGTTGCTATACTTCTAGTGAGATACAAGTCAGAGAAATGAGCCTATGTATCAAAATGCACACCTAAGTATCATCATCATCAAACTTTCAATGATTCTCATTGAGATGATTTTATCTAGGACAAATCTAATGTTTCATCCTAGTCATTACCCACCACCACTCAATCAAGGCCCAACCATATCATCTAAATGGATTTTAGCATCATCCTAAGACAAAGGTAGAGCAAGTAATACTAATGAAAAACACTACATAATATATTCCAAAGTCAAACCCTTTGTCTTTGAGATTCCTGTTGTTTGGAACTTCCACTGTTTGGGATTGCTGCTATTCTGATTGTTTGGGAAGTCCCCATTTCTGTACCCTTTTACATGGGCAAGAATCACATGTTTTTTTAAAGCAGATGGCTCCTGGTTAAGTTGGTGGTTAGCAACTTTCAGGGCCCTGACTCAGCAGAGTACATAGTAGTCATTTAGCTGTGATCCAATCAGAAACTGCCTTCATCCATAATGCATAACCTTTGAAAAAGGAACCAATATCTCTATCTGGACAGGTACTAACCCAGTACAGATTTCAGACCTGACCTATCAATAGATATTTATCTCTCAGAACGTGGTAAGATAAAACAGGGCTCAGAGGCTCTGGGTGAAAGAAACAGTCAACTTCCCAGACTCACAAGGGAAAAAGTTAATATGGTGGTAATGAGCCACTTAAATGCCTGTCTGCCTATGTTACAATAACATGCCCTCTGCATTCCTTCCAACAGCTCCCAAAGGGCGCTGTGGACAACCACATTTTGTAGGTACTTCAGAACACTTCTTATCTCTCCCAAACTTTTTTTACTTATTGGATTTTTCTTTTTTTGTTGGGATTTTTTTTCCTTTTATTCTTTTTAGTGTTTGAGTATTTTTTCTTTGTTGTTGTTATTGATTATGACATTTTTCCCTGTCTTTTCTTTCTTTTTTCCTTTTTTTCCCCCTTTTTTTCTTTGCTGCGTTTTAAGGCAGGTTATTTTTCTGTTTAGAGGAATTTGCTTTAATTTTTTGTACTTGAAAATTTTTTGGTTTAGGTTTTTTGAGGGGTTGCTTTATTTATGTTTTGTGGGGGGTTATTGTGGTTGCTTCTTTTTTGTTTGGGGCTTTTATCTTTTCCCTTTTTGAGTTTTTCTAATTTTTTTCTTTGTTTGCTTAGCTTTTTCTTTCTTATATTTTTATTTTCCATGCTGTTTTTCTTTCTTTGAGTTTTGGGTTTTAAATGTGTTTTTCTTTTTTGTTTTTTAGGGGGTTTGGTTTGGGATTTTTTTAAGTGAGAAAGCAGGATTTATTGAGAGGACAGAGAAACTCCCACAGTGGGAGGGGACCCAAAGAGGTTGCCCCTGCTTGTGTTTTTTTAGATTTTTTTTAGAATTTAGGACCTTTATTTTTTCTTTTAAAGCTTTCCTTTTTCTGTATTGTTTCTTTAATTTTTTAAAATCCTTTTCTCTTCTCTTTCTTATTGAAATGTGTCATTTTTTACTTTTTTATTTGTTCTAACTTTTTAAATATGACTTTTATTTTTAGATAAAAATAGTTTTTAAAATAGTTTATAGAAAAGTTGCAAAGTACAGTACAGTTCCCATATATCCAACATCTAGTTTTCCCTATTATTAACATTTATATTACTCTTATATATTTGTTACAATTAATGAACTAATTCTGACACATAATCTTTAAAGTTCATACTTTATTCAGATTATCTTATTTTTACCTAATGTTCTTTTTCTGTTCCAGGATTCCATCTAGAATATCATATTACATTTAGTTTTCATGTCTCCTTGGACTCCTCTTGGCTTGGACAGTTTCTCAGACATTCCTTATTTTTGATGACCTTAACAGTTTGGAGGAGTATTAATCAGGATGTCCCTATTGAGATTTTCCTAATGATTTTCTCATTATTAGACTGAGGTAATGTGTCCTAGAGAGGAAAACCATAGAGGTGAAGTGCTCTTCTCATCACATCAAAACAAGAGTACATATTACCATTATGATTTATCATTATTGATGTTAACTTTGATCACCTAACTTAAGTGTGTTTGCCAAGTTTCTTTATTATAAACTTACTTTGTCCCCCTTTTTATACTGCACTTTTTGGGGACAAGTCATTAAGTGCAGTTCATACTTGGAACAGGAGAGATTAAGCCCCACCTTCTGGGGGGTGGTATCCAGAAAAATGACTGGAATCCAGGATCACATTACTTAATCACTCCAATTGTTCCAGCTTTGGCTATCAGATGTTTTTTCAGGTTGGCTCCTTTGTTCCTTTGACATGCCTACTTTCCTTATATTTCTTTACTCATCTAATTTTTAAACGTATTTCCTTATTTTTTTTACATTTGTTCCTTTCCTTATTTATTTCCATTTTTCCTCTCCTACTTTCCCTCTTACTCTTTTCTTTCCTTTGCTAGCTTTTAATATTTTCTTCTTTTCTCCTTTTTTACTTTTACTTTTCCACGATGTCTTTAAAATAATTTTCTCCTTTTCCAACATTCTTTTTATCTTTTTTCCTTTTTACATAACATTTTTCTTTACTAAAAGTTTAAAATATATGCATATCACTACAATATTCCACAGAACTAATGAAACAATATAAACATACAAAAAGAAAAAATACGCCTTCATTCTCACCCTTTCAACATCACGGCCAATATTGTTAATCATCTATTGGATTTCAAAGCACTCTTGTACAGCTCTATATTCCCTCCCAAGAATTACCAAAAGACCCTTTGCAGTAACTCCTCAAGGTCTGGTACCTTCCTTGACAGTTCTGCTCCACCAACAGTCATAGTCATTAAACTGAATATTGGCTGGAATGCCAGTGCAGCAAACAGACATTTAATGTCTTACTTATACAGAAACATCCACATTAAAATTACCTTAGCTGGCTATGACTGAAGAAGAAATTTCCTACAAAGCCCTTTTCTAAAAGCTTCTTCTAGCTTTTAGCATCAGGACAGTGTGTGCATGCATTCCCAAGCTCTCTGCCCGCGAGCTCAGAGAGCTACTAGAAAATAAGAGTAAGAAGCGAATGTAAGCCTAGGGATCTTGAGAAGGAAGACCCTGTCAGAAGTAATATATTTATGTAGATAGGTGGCACCAGAAAGACACCAAAAACTTCCAGAACTCCGGTGGTCTATTTGAAGGCCTCATTCCATCTTCATTCTCTCATCTTAACTATCTCCTCTCTGTCCATGTATTTTCTGGAAAGTTGACATTTTAAACCTAACTCCATGTGCAGTTAGGCTGGCAAGTATAGCTGAGCTGTCAATTAGTTTGCGTTTTGCACTCCAGTTTCTGTGTGGAAATTGAAATGATAATGTTAGAGCCTTTCCTGACAAGTCCTGACAAGTTCAGCACTTAAGAGCTTGTTTCAGGTATAATTCTACATGGGAGCTAAGGGTGGAGGAATGAAGAATGGAGTCAATTAAATGAACTCTAGAACCTCTTTCTGATGGCATGACTTAGTCATCTGAGGACTTTTGCCTCTGCTGTCAGTTAAAGTTGACACTAGAAGCCAAGCAGACTCTATGAGCTAGGACAAAGCTGGATTACTTTCAGAGCTAGGAAGAGGAGAAAACATCATTCCAGACTCTACCAGGGGCTTCTACTGCTCCATTTCATTATCATTGTGTGTTTGAAAGAGAAGCCAGAGACAATCCTATTTTTTTAATGTCCCATTCATCCAAACAAGGGATCTCTTGCAAGTCAGCTTGAGTTGGAATAGTGCTCCAGATCCAGAACCCTGGCTTAGAGCACAGCTTTCTGGCTGGAAGAAATCCTCTCCACAGTGTCAGAAAGCTGCTCTTTCTGTCTTTTGCTTCCCACTACATATCAGTCAAGGTTTAATACTGGTACTGGAACTAGAGACCATGTGACGTTATCTTCCTCAAATATGGTATTAATTTTCACCAGGAAAAAAAAAGTGGTTAGTGGAAATCAGGCACTTAGGGTAATAAGAGGGACAGAGTTTTGCCTAAGGGCAAAGCATAAGGGTTTGATTTTCTCAGAATTCTCAACTTGATTCTGAGGTCAGCAGCAAGTAGTTTTGAAGCAGTACAAATACATGAGATGAAGCCCTCAACGTGGGACGTGGAGCCAGAATAACTCACTAGTTCAAGAGCATAGTAGATTTAAATAGCCCACATGTTGGAGGCCTTTTGAACAATGTGGCTGTGATCTACATAGCAACCAGATAGAGCAAGTCTGCTCTGGCAGGTAACTTCAAAGTGCAGAGGTAATATTGGGATGTAGAGGGATATCACGGGAGGATCCATAAGGATGATGGAGTTTCTGTCTTGTGGGTCCATTCCCTATTTAGGGCAGGAAAGAAAGCTGTTTACAAGGGCAGATGGATGTGAGGACAGACACTAGAAACGCTCCATCTAAACAACAGCTTTTTTGAGACTAGACATTTCACTATCAATGTTAGTAATCCATTTCTTTGGTTTAAGTAGTGTGAATTATCTGTGCTGCCCTAAAAAAGGAAGTATATTCAACTCCTGACACTACAAATCTTAAGGAAGGTACAGGAGGAGGGTCAACAGAGGGAGGTTTAGCCTTCAGAATACGGAATACTTGTTTCAAGTGAACCATAGAGCAGAAAATGACCTTAGAGATCTTTTAATTCACCTTGAAATGTAACTATAATAAACAATGCCCTCAGACTAACAGTTAGAAATGAGGGGAAGAGTTTGAGTTGGGAATAGAGGCTTTAGGCTATATAGAGAGGTTGAGTCAGAAAGACATTTTCATGTTAGAGGGGTTGGCATATGACCTTGAAGGGAAGAGACACCGAGAAAGATGAAGGGGCACAAGCAAAACTAAGCCAACGCATGTGGCCTGAGTGTGTTGTCATCTATTATTAAAACAGAATTTGCAATGAATTCCAAAGGTGCAGAGAATTCTTTTGAGTGACTAGACATCTACATAATGGCTTTCTTTGCTTTAGGTCTTTCAGCCTGATTGAAATAGAATGTTTTAGTTAAAGCAAATACCCACCAAAACTCAAACCTCATTCAGATAAAAGCATAGGTAGAAATGGTGGCAAATGTCTACCTTTTTCTTTACTTGGAATATAAAATATAGAATGCATACTTTTGAGATCTGTTGTGGACTTACATGGGATATTATAGGATGCCAAAAATACCTCTCAGAAAACATGACATACATTGCAGCAGCAAGCTCCTCTCATGTTAAGTTTCCTTCCCCTACCCAAAGTCCTGTCATTATAGGATTGTTGCAGTGTTATTTAAGAGAAAATGGGAAGAAGGGAAAATGGAATTTCTCAGAAGAATATTTGGAAAGCTATTATCTTTTACTATCTGTTTCTGAGGGGTTCTTTGCTTTGTTTTAGATCCTGAAAGGGTAATGCATATACATGGTAAACAATTCTAACATGTTAAAAAGGATAGATGCAGTTTTAAAGTCAGTTAGCTTTGCTAGAGGAAAACACTGTTAAAGGTTCCCTATGTTACCTTCCAGGGATAATCTGTCAAATATATGTGTAAAATTATAATTTTGGATCTTATAAAAACTTTGTGAAGGTTTCTCTGTCAGGCTTGCTTCAGAAAGACACGTGACTCCCACTGCATGGTTTAAACCATGTGGCAAAAATAATCTCTCAAAATTCAGCCAGGCACCAATCTCTACCTCTATGTTACATACCCAGGACCCAAGCTACCACAGTAGGTAAGGGTAATTTGTGGACAGAGTCTGGTAATTATAACAGTGTGCCATTCTCTTAAGAAAAGGGGGCTATTAGTACCTACTTCGCAGGACTGTTTTAAGTGCTGAAAAATTAATATGAATAATGTACTTAAGGGGACTTCCAGCAAGATGGTGATGGGGCAGCCTGGTCTATGAAATCCTCTGCAAAGGAGAATTCAAAGGGTCTCTGGCTCTCTCCCTGGAGGCTGCGGATTCCAATGTCAGCAGCCTACTCTTCACACAGAGTTCAGCCGTGGCCACTGCTGGGGCATCGCAGTGTTTGGACAACCACTGCAGCTGCAGACACAGCAGCCGCCAGCGCCGCTGCAGCCTCCATGGCAGCCATAGAGCACCACGTCACCCATGCCTGAGGCGATCCATGACTTCATTCCTTGAAGACCCTGCAGGCAAGATCTGCTGGGATCACTGCCACCTCTGTTGCCACCATGACATCCTGCCAGCCATGGGTCATCTCCTGTGTGCCCTCAGGCAAGCTCCCATCTCGGCCTCTGCCCAACTCCTGTCCGGCTCCACCCCTCTGGGGTGAGCAGCTGAGATAGCACCACCTGCTGGCGATTCAAGGTAACAACACTGAAAAGGGAAAAAGCTTGAAAAACAGACACAGGCCAGATTTGAGTGAACTGACAGTGATCTGGGCTGTCCTTCACAGCAGGCCAGGGGCAACTGATCCTAACTCTGAACTAATTTACCAGCTAGAGAAGACAGCTAGAAATCAGCACTGAAAGGACATTGGACTTAAACGAAAAGTCTCAGAGTGTGCTCAATTGGTTCTATTAGTTTAATGACTTGATTCTATTCCTACTGTTTTGTTCCTTTTTTTCTTTTCCTCTTCCTTTTCTTCTCTTTTCTCCTCTCTGTAAACCATATCTTTGTATAGAGAAACAGCACACCAATAAAGTGGTTGGTTAGCTTGTATATTAGCATCATTGAATGTTTTATATTTCTTTGTATGGGAGTTGGTTGGTCTGTAGCCATGGTCTATTGTTTTTATCGATCTCAGTTTAGGTCTCTCTCTCCATTTGTTGGTACACTCATCTGTTTCCCCCCTTACTCCCCTCTCTCTCCACTTCCCTCATCCCCCCACTGTCTGCTCCATTCTCTTCCCTCTGCTAACCACATTTTATTTCAGGGAGTAAACCTACAGCCCCACTGCATGGACAGATTCCAAGGCAGTGGGAAGTGGGTTTCAGATTATCCATACACCTGTCAGTGAATACCAGGACCTGCAGATAGATTTTACATCATAGCTCCCCATTTAAGTAAATCTCAAACCTGCAAAAAGGACCACCACCAAACTACAGTGCAACTCCAGAATTGAACAAAGTAAGAGGGCATACATAAAGAATAGGAGATTGAACAAACAGAAGTGAAAGCAATCCCTCTACCCCTGAATAACAGAATTAAAGAAGACGGTGATGTGGAGGGGAGGAAAATGTAGGGAGGGGGAAAAAACCGCACAAATGAAGAAAAACCAAAAGAAGAATATAGGTATCACACAGACCCCTGGGAGATCAGACACTGAGAAAACAGATTCCGGAACACAAACAATGAAGAGCCCCCAGAATGACTGGTCACATGTAACAAACCCAGACATCAAGACATTAATAGAGAGAATTTAAAAAATTGAGGAGAGACAAGAGGAAAATAGGAAGGAGGTGATGTCAGAAATAACAGCAGTAAAGAATACTGTGATGGAAATAAATAATAAACTAACAAGCATGGAAAGCAGAATTAGCCAAGCAGAAGAAAGAATCTCAGAGCTCAAAGATCAAAGCACAGAACTAACCCAAACTGACAAAAGCATAGAAAAGAAGCTCAAAAAGACAGAACAAAACCTTCAAGAGATGAATGATCACTTCAAGAGACTGAACCTAAGAGTAATTGACCTTCCTGAGGCAGAGAGAGAAACAGAGGCCACACTGGAACAAACATTTCATGAAATCATTCAAGAAAACTTCCCTCATCTCATCAAGGATGAAAAAATTCAAACACAAGAGATTCAGAGAACCCCTGAAAGACAACAAATGAGAAGACCAACTCCCAGACGTATAATAATT
>NW_007061226.1:178871-179700 GCF_000164805.1 Carlito syrichta | reverse complement strand
TAAGAACCTACGCTGCCACAAGACCACCTATACAAGAAACACTTAAGAAAGTATTGAACACAGAAGAAAAGGCAAAAAGAACAACAACATTCTTCACAAGAGTACAGGCAAAAGATTAAAAACACACATGAGTCGGGCTCAGTGGCTCAGCCTGTAATCCCACATCTTTGGGAGGCTGAGGTGAATGAATTGCCTGAGCCCATGGGTTCGAGACTGGCCTGGGCAGCGAGACCTCATGTCTACAATAAATCAAAAAATCAGCCGGGTGTGGTAGGGCATGCCTGTGATTCTGGCTACTTGGAAGGCTGAGGCAGAAGGATCGCCGGAGCCCAGCAGGTCGAGGCTGTGGTGGCTGGGAGCGGCCACTGCACTCTGGTCTGGGCGACCGAGTGAGACTACAACTCAAAAAAAATAAAAACACACATGATCCAACTCTAAAACCAAAAGAAAAACAACACACAAACAAGAAGAACAACAACTCTCTAAGAACATTATGATAAGGATCAACTCTCACATTTCAATAGTTAGTTTGAATGTGAATGAACTAAATGCGCCACTGAAAAGACATAGAATGGCAAAATGGATAAAATATCACCAGGCAACAATATATTGCCTTCAAGAGACTCACCTCACTAGAAAGGACACTCACAGATAAAAAGTAAGAGGATGGGAAACAAATTTTCAGGCGAATGGAATACAAAAGAAAGGAGGAGTCGTGATTTTCATCTCAGACAAAATACGCTTTAAGCTATCAAAAATTTAAAAAGATACAGAAGGCCACTACATAATGATAAAAGGTTCAATCCATCAACAAGAAATATCCATCGAA
>NW_007061226.1:173370-177931 GCF_000164805.1 Carlito syrichta | reverse complement strand
AACTGGATTCAACAACCATCTCAAAAATCATCCATCATGACCAAGTAGGCTTCATCCCTGGGATGCCAGGCTGGTTCAACATTTGTAAAACCATAAATGTAATTAAATACATCAACAGATATCAAAATAAAAAGCATATGATTATATAATTAGATCCAGAAAAAGCTTTTGATAAAATCTAACACCCCTTCTTGATAAAAACCCACAAACATCTAGGCATACGGGGAGCATACCTCAAAATAGTAAAAGCCATCTATGAGAAACCCACAGCCAGCATACTCCTAAACAGACAAAAATTGGAACTATTTCCCCTGAAAACTGGAACAAAACAAGGATGCCCACTCTCACCCCTCCTGTTCAATATAGTATTGGAGGTCCTGGCTAGAGCAATCAGAGAAGAGAAGGCAATCAGCGGTATTCAAATAGGAAAAGAGGAAATCAAGCTATCTCTCTTTGCAGATGACATGATAGTGTACCTTGAAAACCCAAGAGAATCTGTCAAATACCTCCTTATACTGATAAAGGACTTTGGCAAAGTCTCAGGATATAAAATAAATGTGCAAAGACAATCGCATTTCTTTACACCAATAATAAACAAACAGAAACCCAAATAAAAAGCACAATTCCATTCACAATAGCCACAAAAAAATGAAATACCTTGGCATCTTCCTAACCAGAAATGTGAAAGACCTTTACAGTGAAAACTACAAAACACTGCTCAAATAAATCCAAGATGACACAAACAAGTGGAAAAATATCCCATGCTCATGGATTGGAAGAATCAACATTGTGAACATGTCCATCTTACCTAAGGCAATCTACAGATTTAATGTAATACCCATCAAATTACCAGCAACATTCTTCTCAGACCTAGAAAAAACAACACAGGAATTCATATGGAAACTCAAACGACCAAGAATAGCCAGAACAATCCTCAGCAAAAGAAAAAAACAAAGCAGGTGGTATCACATTACCAGACTTCAAACTTTACTATAAAGCTACAATCATCAAAGCAGCTTGGTATTGGTACAGGAACAGGCATATAGACCAATGGAATAGACTTGAGATTCCAGAAGCAAAACCTCAATTTCTCAACCAACTCATCTTCGACAAAGCCTCCACCACCTACCACTGGGGAAAGGAGAACCTATTCAGTAAATGGTGCTGGGAAAACTGGCTGACAATATGCAGAAGATTGAAACAAAACCCCTATCTATTCCCATACACAAAAATTAACTCTAAATGGATCAGAGACCTAAATGTAAAACCTCAAACCATAAGAACTTTAGAAAATGAAGGACATACCTTCATGGAAATTGGAACTGGCATCCAATTCCTGACAAAACCCAAAACCCACAGGGCATAAGAGATAAGATAGACAGTGGGACCTCATTAAACTGACAAGCTTCTGCAAAGCCAAAGAAACCATCAAGGGAGCAGGGAGACAGCCCATAGACTGGGAAAAAATATTTGTCAACTTCATGTTTGACAAAGATTAACATCAAGGATCTACAATGAACTCAAACGTGCTGAAAAGAAAAAAACAAACAACCCCATTATAAAGTGGGCAAAAGATATGAACAGACACTTCTCAAAGGAAGACATCCGAGCAGCCAATAGACATATGAAAAAATGTCCAACCTCACTAATCATCAGGGAGATGCAAATCAAAACCACACTGAAATACCACCTAACTCCAGTCAGAATGGCAATTATCAATAACTCAAAAAATAACAGTTGCTGTAAAGGGTGTGACGAAAAGGGAACACTTCTACACTATTGGTGGGAGTGTAAACTAGTGAAACCTCTATGGAAACCAGTATAGTGAATGGTGATTCCTAAAAGCTCTAAATATTGACCTCCCATATGGCCCTACAATTCCCCTACTGGGAATATACCCTGAAGAACTCAAATCACTCTATAAAAAAGATACCTGCACATGTATGTTTATCACAGCATTGTTCACAATAGCAAGAACCTGGAAGCAACCATGCTGTCCATCAAAAGAGGACAGGATTTTAAAAATGTGGTACATATGCACGATGGAATACTACACAACCATAAAAAAGAACAAAATCATGAATTTTGCGGCAACCTGGATGGAACTAGAATCTATAATCCTGAGTGATCTCTCACAGAAACAAAGATCAGAGTATCACATGTTCTTACTCATATAGTGGACCTTGAACATCCAACGTAATACTATAATAAAATGACTGACAGTGGTGGGAAACTATGGGGGAAGGGGAAGGAAGATGGGATTAATGGTAGTAAATATCTGTCTGGGGATGGGGAGACACCTCTTATCAACAAGGGTGCCTGAATGAAGCATATTTGTATACCTAACCCTTAACTGTACCCCACAATATCATAATAAAAAATATTGATAAAAAATGTACTTAAAACAGGGCACACCTCATCAACAAAGATACCTGCATGATGAACGTTTGTATACCTAACCCTGAATTGTGTCCCACAACTTTAAAATAAGAAATATTTTTTAAAATGTTAAACAAAGAATTGAAGGAAAAAACAGTGCCTGATGTAGATTGAGTGTTATGTAAGTATCAGCTGCTGTCATCATCACTATTTTTTGTTGTTGTTGTTTACTGTTATTATGAAAGTAGACAGCTTGGGGCTTTTTGAAGCTATCCCCTTTGGCTCTGAGTTTTCTTCACAGGTACCTCCAAAGTTGAGAGTCACTAACTGTCACTTCTCTTTTTCTAGGATATCTCTTCTGCCAAGACCAAACTCTGGAGACAATAAGTAAACAAAATTTTACCTCAAAGGCTCTCCTGGGCACAGGGAAAACGTGGCCTTTCTGCCCAATGTTTCTCTCACAGCATCAGTGAGACAAACTGTTTCATATGTTATTACACACTACTGTTCTTGTAAAGACCATGGAAAGACCATGGACAGACCAGCAGCTCACTACGCTTTCTGAGGCATTACTCAGCCCAGAACATGTTGCTTCCATATCCTTTGTGTGATTCACTTCCTCCTCATCCCTACACCCTTCACCGCATCTGAGAAGTTGCGTGTTACTGGCTATCCATAGACACCGAACTGCCTTATCCTGCTGGCTAGGCCTTTGAACAGCTGTTGATACTGGAACAGGCTGGACTCCACAGTCACAAGTCAAACACCCTAAGCAACCTGAGTCTGCCATTTTATTCCCTCAGAAGCCCTTCAAGGAGAGGAGACCAAGCTCACAAATATACAGCAATTCTTCTCTCATCTACCTCTTCATCTGGGAGGGCAGGGAAATGACAACTAAGACAACTAGCACTCCCCTGCCAGTGAGTCTCATCAATGACATCTGCTTACTTCCTGGTTTCTTCCAAACATAAGTTGAACATATGGCTCCTGATGCAAGCCTTCATACCATCACAGAGGGACTTCAAAATCCACAGGATTAACCATATATCTCTGCTTCCTTGACTCAACTCCAGTAACCTTTTCCTAAATTTCATTTATCCACACCCATGGCCACATCCAGGATTTTTTCATCACTCAGAACTGCTCCACCTTTGAAATCTTTAATTCATATATCTCACTCTCTGGCTATTTTTCCCAGTAAGGGTTTTTACATCCTTACTCACACTACTCTTACTCTGTGATCTCTTGCTTTCTCCCAATGTATCAGTCTCCCTCCAGCCTAATTATATTCTATGACTAGCCTAGGCCTTAATCTATTATTTCAACCACTATATTTTCCATACTCTTTTTTAAAAATTTTAAATATGTGGGGTACAACTCAAGGTTAGGCATACAAATGTTCATTATGCAGGTACCCTTGTTGTTGAGGTGTGTCCCTCCCTCCCCTGGCAGTTTCCCACTACTTATAGTATTATGATAGTTGTTCAAGTTCCGCTTGTGAGTGCGAATATGTGATATTCAGTTCTTTGTTTCCATGATAGATCACTCAGTATTATAGACTCTAAGTCCATCCAAGTTTCCGTGAAGTTCATAATTTTGTCATTCTTTATTGTTGCATAATATTCCATCATGTATATGTACCACAAATAGCCCAAAAAACCCTCAGTCAAAAAAAAAGAAAAAAGGTGGGAGGCATCACACTTTCAGAATTTAAGCTTTATTGTAAAGCTACAATAATCAAAACAGCCTGGTATTGGTACAAGAACAAGCATATAGAACAATGGAACATGATAGAGATTCCTGAAGCAAAACCGCAATTTCTCAACCAACTCATCTTCAACAAAGCCTCCACCAACAACTACTGGGGAGAAGAGAATTTATTCAGTAAATGGTGCTGGGAAAACAGGCTGACCACATGCAGAAGATTAAAACAAGACCCTGCCTATTACCAAACACAAAAATCAACTCTAAATGGATCAAAGACATAAACGTAAAACTCAAACTATAAGAACCTTAGAAAATGCAGAAGACACCCTTATGGAAATCAGAATTTACAACTAATTCCTGATCAAACCCCAAGTGCTCATGCCATAAGAGATAAGACAGACAAGTGAGACCTCATCAAACTGACAAGCTTCTGCAAAGCCAAAGAAACCATCCAGAGAGCAGGAAGACAGCCCAC
>NW_007061226.1:171469-172952 GCF_000164805.1 Carlito syrichta | reverse complement strand
ACTTACTGAACACCTACTAGGAACCAAGCACTGTATCGGCTTTGTTAGAATCCACAGCACTTGGACCTTAATTCATTACAAAACCTATATTCAAGAACGCTTTTCTCAAAGAAACGATCTCCCCTTCGTGAATGTCAAGTCAGCACATTTAGTAATTCCACACAATCCCTGCCCTATGCTGTGCCTTACTCATAATAATCTTTCAACATTTGTTGAATGAACACTTGCTAGATCTCAACAGACACAAAATGATTCACTGTGAATAACTGCTGTTGAAAATGGCTGAAGAGTGGCTTGTTCTGATATCTGGTTCCTTATGGAGGGCTTTTCAGGCTTTCAGAACAATTCTCTAGAAATACATTTATTTTCAACTCTATCCTAACATTGCTGACAGTTTGGGAAGGTTGTTTAGAACCCCTTCCTTTCCTTTATCTTCAACTTTTCTTCCATCTTTCCAGGCTTCTTCTCCATCTATAAACAGGCACAAAAATCTCTCCTAGTCACAAATAAATACCTAAATTAGAAACCATCCCTTGACCCCAAGGTCCAACTTTACCTCTTACTTTTGCAAAAGTAGTCTATACGTACTAGCTCCATTTCCTTCTTCCCACTGGCTCCCAAACCAAGTGGTCATCAAGGACAGGATATGGGTTAGAATAGTGAGGGAAAGTTTTCAAGTAAGGGTACAGGATACAGGGAAATTTTTGATTAAAGTATAGGAAATGGAAACGTATGGGGGTATGAGCTTTTGTGTTTTGTTTTTTAATCTGTCTTATACATTTTATTTTTTTAAGCAGGTGACACATGCATATGATACACGGTTCAAAGAGTACAAAGTAAAAGTAAGAGTTCTTCTCACCCCTACCCTCTTTGGAGGCAATCACTGTTAAAAGTTTATTTTGCATCCTGCCAGAGCTCATCAATGCTTTTACACTGTGGTAAAAGATAATAGGACGTACCATGAGCAGAGAAAACGAACAAGCACAAGGAAGGCTTTGAAGAATTAGGGACTATCATCTTCACTCCAATATACTCTTCCTCTTAAGTCTACACCTTCATTAATAGATTTTCCATCCTCCCAAACTGCACAGGCTCAGAACCTCTGACCATTGGCTCAGTGGTCTGCAGTTTGGTCTGTCACAACCCTTGTTTCATCATACTTTGGCACAACCCTGTGAAGTATGCAGAGTCCCAATGGCCATTTGCATATTACAATTAAGATAACTAAAAATGCCGGGCTTGGTGGCTCAGCCTGTAATCCCGCACCTTTGGGAGGCTGAGGTGAGTGGATTGCCTGAGCCTGCGGGTTCGAGACCCGCCTGGGCAGCGAGACCTCATCTCTACAATAAATCAAAAAATCAGCCGGGCTCGGTAGCGCATGCCTGTAATTCTGGCTACTCAGAAGGCTGAGGCGGAAGGATCGCCGGAGCCCAGCAGATTGAGGTTGCAGTGGCTGGGAGCGGCCACTGCACTCCAGTCTGGG
>NW_007061226.1:142909-171449 GCF_000164805.1 Carlito syrichta | reverse complement strand
AGACTCCAACTCAAAAAAAAAAAAGATAACTAACAATCTCTGCAACCCTGCTATTTCCAAATTTATTTCCAAAATATAAGTCACATACATTTACTCCTCACCACCTCCACTACCCTCCCCACTTTAGGTCTTTCTACTTCTCATCTGCAAAATTGGAACAATTGCCTACTTCATGGGGTTGTTAAGTACATTCTGTAAAATTAAATGAGCTAAGAGCTGTAACAATTAGCAAGTGCTCATCAAATACTTTTTTCTTTTCTCTTCTCCCCAACATTTCTTCACAACTTCACCACCCATACTCCATTCACTGCATTACATACCTGATTCATTGAAATAATCTAAAATTCTTGAATTTTTTCTGTCTATTTTCTATCACCTCTAAGATCAGAGCATCAGAATATGACAACTTACTTGAACTCTGGGAAAAGTACTAGAAAATTCCAGACACACATTCCAAAGAAAATTCGCTTTCAATACCTTTCAAAGGCATTGTCTTTACAGTCTAGGGTAGCATCATTAACATTTAGAAACCAAGAAGGTCAAGATCTACCCAACATTTTTTCACTTAGAAAAATCCTACATATCTTTCATAACTCTGTTTTCTTCTTGAAGCCTTCCAAGATTCCATACACGTTACTTCTTTTTTGCCCAAGTCTGAAACAATATTTCCTTTCTTTGCTTTACCAAAGGTGTGGGTAGGAAATGAGGAAAGGGGAAGAGAGAGAAAGAGGTGGTGTAGGAAGAGAAAATGATACCAACTTTTGTTCTCCCTGGTATGGGCCAGCCCAGCCATACCTGAAATACTATATTTAACTTTAGAGCACATACTTCAAGAGTGACAAAACCAAAGTATGATATGTTCTCAAAATGACAACTCAGTTGATAAAAAGACTGGAATCCTATATGAATGCCGAATTATAAAAAATGTTCAATCTAGAGGCTAACATCTAGGTATGTAAAACCTAGAGAATAAAATAATCTGGATAACATAATTATCAACCTCAAATAGTTAAAGGATTGGCATATGGAAGAGAGCCCTTAGCCTAGGCAATGCCATCCATGCTTGTGATTTTACATGGCTTCCCCTTGGCTATCAATTCTCAGATGGGATCATTCTCCTGAGTTTCAGCCCTCCTTAGATCTCTCCAAATGGATTTTCTACAGGAACCTCAAACTCCATATGGCTAAAATCAAACTATTATTCCCATTTTCAAAAATGAAGAATTTAAGGCTCAAAGAAGTTAAAGAATTGACCCTGGGTTCTAGTAAAGGAATTAAACCAAATCTGTCTGACTCTAAAGCTCATATGCTCTTTCCATTTTCATTATATTTCCTTCTATAATATCAGAGGGACTAAAAAGAAACCAGAACATTACATATCTATCATGTATCTCTGAAACTGTAGCAACTTTTACTGGCAAATTGGACCTTCCTGAAAAACAAATCTGCACTAAGAAGCCCTAATCCTAAATTTGCTACTACATTATATTAAAAAAAATAAATTCCTGGCAATTTCAGGGGCAAAATTATCAAATGGAAGAAGCTGGAGAAGTCCCTCCCTAGACCACAGTTTCCTTGTCTTTATAAAAAGAAAATCTCTATGTCCTCTTACAGCTGTGCCATTCTGAGAGTCTATGAAAGACAGGATTCTGTATAAGGTACAGACATTATGAATAAACAGTCATGCCATTTAGCCTGCGTAATAGCTCAGCTACATTCCAACACCATCCTCCAGGACCTGCTGGACTAGAGGCTGATCATATATCTTCATGATATTCTCATCTACTCCAGGCACCCAGCCCAGCATGACGCACTTGTCCACATAGTCCTGACTCACCTCTGGCAATACCATCTCTTAACTCAACTGGAGAAGTGATCAGGTAGAAATAGAAATTCTGTGACATGTTACCCTACAGAGGGCTCTGATGTGTTCCCCCAAGGTCACGTACTTGTTGTATGACCTTGGGCAAATCACCTCTCTGAGTCTCGGCTTGCTCATATGTAAAATAAAAGCTAGTAACACATAATTCACTCCATCGTGGTAAAAATTAAGAAATATGTGTAAAAGCACCAGGCATATACTAGGCACTTAGTAAATGCTTCCTTTCTTCAGTGCCACCCTTGACGGGCCACAACAGTATTTCCTTGGATTCACTACTTATTATAAAGGCCTACACTATACCTCTCTTTTTTGATCACCACACCCTCCATCAATCGGACAAAGAATACTTAGACTAGCATGGTAACACATGCCTGCAGTTCCAGCTACTTGGGAGGCTGAGGTGGGAGGATCACTTGAGCCCAAGAGTTTGTGGTTACAGTGAGCTATAATCACACTACTGAACTTCAACAGAGCAAGACCTCCTCCACCCCAAAAAGCAATCACTCAAGAAATGCCCATGGAGGATCTCAATCCACTGAACTGTAGCAAGTAAGGCTGCATTTGAGGTCCTATAGCAAAAAGTAGCTACCATATAGTCAGCCAGTTTCTGCTTAAATGCATCCTATGATAGAGAACTCAGTCCCTTCCAACACAGCCCATTTCATCTTTAGTCAGTTCTGCTTCCAACAAAAAACTTAATTTTTTCCCTTAAAGTCATACACTACAGATAATATCTTCCTTCTCAGGACAGCCCTGTAGAAACTGGAATACAGAAATCATGCCCCACTTTGTCCTCCAAGCTTCTCTCTTCTTCTTTTTCTTTTTTTGAGTTGGAGTCCCACCCCACCACCCAGGCTGGAATGCAGTGGCACACTGACGGCCATCCCAGAGTCAACTTGCTGGACGATCCTTTCACCTCAGCCTTCCAAGTAGCCAGAACTACAGGCGCACGCTGCCATGCCTGGCTATTTTTTTTTAATTGTAGAAATGAGATCTCACCAAGTTGTCCAGACTGGTCTCGAATCCACGGGCTCAGGCAATCCACTCACCTTGGCCTCCCAAAGTGCTAGGATTACAGGCTGAGTCACCAAGCCCGGCCCAGTTTCTCTTCTTAACCTCTATTTTGTCTTTGCCCGTCTTTAAAAGATAACAGTCATAACTGAGCACAATACTTGAGTTGTAGTTCTACTAACTCAGAAATGAATGAAATAATCGCCTTTTGCATTTTAGACACTATGCTACTATTAGAGTTTCCATTAACTTTTTTGGCAACCATGTTAAACATAGACTCATCCTGTAGAGTTGCTAATTTTAAAAACAATTGTCTTATGAAACTGATGTAAGATGCCACATTTATTCTTATCAAATTTGTTTTGTTGTTTTTGGACCATCATTGCAGTTTAGTAAATTCTTGGATTCTTGTTTCTGTCATCCAGCATATATACTTCCCCTCCCATTACAGTTATCTCTTAACACTTGATGAATATACATTTTTACATCTCCATCCAAACCATTAATTAAAATGTTGAAACCAAAATAGAATCAGGTGCAGAGTCCTACATCCTACAACCAAGGATCTCTCTTTGCAATAGTGCAGTGCAACTTTTCCTACTTCAATATACCTGAGCGCCTTTCCCACCACCCATTCACATCAATCACAGTAGCTCACAAAACATCAGAGATACCCAAGAAGGGGTAGACCTCCTAAGGGATATTAAATTGAGAGGAAACGCCTGTGTGATTTGGAAAAAACTTTATCCAAGTGATTCTGACAAATCCCCCAGAGAATGTACACTTATCCCCTGCACTTCTTTAGAATTTCTGCTCCAGAGAAACATAGAATCAATAATCATCATCCCTTTCAAGTGGTTTCTCATCTGTATGATGGAGCTAATAATACACAGCTCCTAGGGCTGTCGTGGAGATTAAAAGATTAGTGTATATTAAGTATTTAGCACAATGCCTGGTATATAGTAAATGCTCAATAAAAGTGGTACTTAAAAAAAAAACTTTGAGAATCCCAACTAAAGAAATAACGCTTTAGTTCATGTTTCCTCCATCTTGTTCACCAGGATATCATGAAAATAAAAATCTCTCTCATGTCCCTTTCTGCACTACAAGTACACTGTAACCATCATCTACCTGAACCTTTTAGTCAAATGACTCTATCAAAAGAGGCCACATTTTTCAGTCCACAAATCTGAGTATAGCACACAGCTCCCAAAGAGGCTATTACAGCCACAAATACATTGAATTTTTTTTTCAAGATGATGTTCTACTGCCTGATCTGGCTCCCATCCCCTTCATCTGTGAATTGCAGAATCAGGGTCTCCACATTCTTGAAGGACTACGTCATTGCCCTTCCTGTGGCAACTTTACCTGAGTCTGCTGTTTTCAGGAAGGGTGACAGAATCTGGACGAGGTAATCTAGGCTTGCCTTGCAATAAGATAATTTTAAGATGTTCATGGCTAAAGAATAGATTGTGATATCTTACTCTTCTCACACCTATACCTCTGACATGATCCCTACACTTCCCACTTCCCACTCCCCATCTTGGGTCACTGTGGTTTATGATGCTGCATCTCACATCTCAGGACTTCTGGTGACCACAGATCAAGGATGAAGTAAAACAAGAACTGAATCTGGAACCAGAGAGATATGTGAGTCTGCAACACTGGAAAACATCTTATGTTATGGCTTTTCTAAGTGCCACTTTAATAATAATCAACATATTAGTATAAAAATAACAATTGCCCACATCGATATTGAGGTTTATAAAGTACTTCAATGAACAATTTTTCCTTTACTCCTCAGAACAGTTCAGTAGCTTCATTTGGAAAGAATATTGCTGAAATGTTTTTAACTGTCTTTATGGAGATTAATTATGTATTTTCCTCCACACATACACTGTTAGACAATTTAGTTTAATCCAACAAAACTATTGAATGGTAGCTACTTTGTTCCAAAAGTCATGAAACTCTCTTCTTCTCTTTTAGGACAGATAATATTAATGTTACTTTACAAATAAGGGAAACAAGTGTCTGCGAAGTTAGATAGTTTGCTCAAAGTTCACATAGTAAATAGCAGAACCAGGATTTAAAACCTGGGTATCTAAATCTTCTGCTGTTTTCCACCTCAACATTTGGAAGTGAAATTCAACTGCCTTCATTAAAATGGCCGCCAATCTCCCTGTCAAGAAATAGGCAGTGGTTAACTGAAGCCGTCATCCTAAAAGATGTCTTTCAACTCACAGGCTCCTAAACCAAGTTCTCTCACAAAAGAATCAGTTTCCCTCTCAGGCAGCCAAGATTCTATGCCATGCTAGGAAACCTTTCTTTTTCCCCCCCGACATGTAAACAACTACAGAGCTTCATCCATCTATGGAAAAGATGTTGAAACATACTGCGCCAAACAGAACTCCAACCCCACCCTCAATTTTGCAGCATTGTCACTCATCATCAAAGCATCTGGCCTGCCCACCATCCCACTGCAGAGATTTTACACAAATTAGAAATTCTGCAATCTATAAACATTTTATTTTTCACTCTCTATGTTTGTCAGTTCCTACCTTTCACACTGCAATCCCCTCAAAGGACAGAAAGACAACCCCTTAAGAGAAATCTAGATAACACAGGCCAATTCCTACTTCAACCCACAAACAACAAGGAGATAAGTAGCCAGTCCTGCAGATGAGAGATTAGATACTGTTCTCAACCTACCACCTTCTACTCATCTCTCTAAAAAATAGCAAGGTATACTCCTTAACTCAATTCTAATTAACTGACTCATTCATTTTATGCCCTATCTATTGTAATTAGCTCTTTTCTTCAAGTTTACCAGTCCTTCCTTCTAACTTAAATAACATTCCTAAACAGCAAAACAGCATCATGATCATACACAGTTAAAGGGATAGGAAGGTTGTCATTCATGCCTTGAGACTCCATTATTAACTGTGACCCGAGGTGAGGCCAGACAAAAAGAATGACCCGAGGGGCTGACTTGCAGAACCATGAATCATTGGGGGGTCACAAATAATCCAGTCTCAGCTACAGTCACAAGGGGCTACTGGATGCTATCGGCTCCCTTGCTGCTTCAGAGACAAACCAAAGCAGAGCCCAAAACCATGTATTACCTCCTTAAAATGGCCTCTCGCCTCTCAACAAAAAAAAAGCAAAGCAACTTTGGGTGCACCTAACCTCTTTTGAACGTCCCCTCAAGCAATCCTGGCTCCTGTATTTTCCTGTCTCCTCAGTTGATCTGTTTTCTTTCCTAATTCTCAGCTCAATTTTCACTTCTGTAAGTACCTGATTTCTTGCTTTGGCTTGAATCAGCATAGTCTTCAGTCATCTTCCTAGGTTTATCAACCTCGGGCTCCAGCTCTGCAAAATTTGTTTAAATTGATCAAAATGGATTTGAACAGATCAGAACTAATTTTTCCTTGTCAGAAAATATTTGAACTGATCAAAATCAACTTGTGACCATTTAAACCCATTTGGGCTAGTTTTACATTTCTATGCAGGAGCAAGCCACTGTGGGGTCAAGATGAATCAGGAATAAGATGAAGCTGCTTCAATCTGCTTAGAAAACTAGTGGGGGGACAAAAAGGACCTGATGCTAAGGACCATACCATTTGTGATGGTGATGCTGGAGGGGGAATCAGAAAGGACCTGATAGTCTAAGAAGTAGGATCAAACCACTGCAGACCCCGGGGGAGGGGCTAAAAGAAGCTGATGCTCAGTGACGCGGGACCAAATCATTGGCGTGAGAGGAGTGGGGGCGGGAGGTACTGACGCTCTCCAGACAGGAGCAAACCACTAAGATGCATAGGGAGCTAAACAGGGATGCTTTTCTATAAGGTGTCATCAAACCACTCTGGGGTAGGGACGGAAGAAAAGAGGAAAGAGTAAAAACATAAACGGTCTAGTAGTCTGTAAGACAGGATCAGACCACTGCAGAATTGACGGAAAAGGGATGCTATTCTAAGAAGTAGGACCAAACCACTGGGGAAGGAAGGGGAGCAAAAAGGAGTTGAAGTTTATTAAAGTAAATTTAAATTTCTTATAGTAAAATAAACGAGAATGTGATACTCCGTAAGACAGAATCAAATCTTGTTTTTATAATTAATAAAAAATGTTTACATATATTATCTCATCTGCTCTTTACTCTGTCCTGATGGTCGGGAGAGACCATCTTTTCATAAAGGCCTCTGCAGTAATTCTCAGCTGTCCCTAATGGTTGCTATGCAACAGTGCAGCAGTTGCAGGATGAACCTTGCCCTTTTGACATTAACCCCTGGGTTTCTGGAAGAGAAATAAGATATACACAATGAAATAATTTGGGAGATATTTGAGACAGTATCTTGAACTTCAAATGTTAAGTGGGGAGGAATGGAAGACAAACACACAGACATTCAAAAATAAAAGGGAGACAGCAAGTAATTGGGAAATGATGACTTTGTGAATGAAGCAACACTTTGACAAAAAGCACTGTCCTGTAGACATAGAAAACATCAAGTCCAATCCCCCATACAACCTTTGAGTTCTGTATGACATCCCCAACCAGTGGTGCTTGAATACCTTTGGTGAAAAAGTAGTCGTTCTAACTTCCTGGGCAACCTATTCCATTTTCCTATAACTCTGATCATTTTTTTTTAAGTTGAGCCAAAAATCTCTCCCCTATAATTTCCACCCAGTAGTCTGAGTTTTGTCTTCTAGAGCAAGGGTTGTCAAACTAGGGCTTACAGGTCATATTCAGCCACTGCCTATTTTTGTATAAAACATGAGCTAGGAATAGTTTTTACATTGTTAAACAGTTGAAAAAATCAAAAGAAGGATAATATTTTGTGACATGCAAAAACTTACATGAAATTCAAATTTCAGTCCATGAATAAGGTTTTATTGGAACACAGTCACACTCATTCATTTACATGTTATCTGAGGCTGCCTTCCTGCTACCACAGCAGAGCTGAGTAGTGCCATCAAGGACAGTATGGCTCTCAAAACCCAAAATATTTACTGTGTGGCCTTTTACAGAGTAAGTTTGCTGATCCCTGATCTAAACCAACAAAATAGCAGTTTTCAACAGTACTCTGCTTAATTAAGAATGTAATAGGGATGGTAGATATGAAAGAGGGTGAAGAGACTTCACAGAGAATCTCAAATTCTTCAGAGGAAGGAGACTTGTGCCAAAGTCCATCAAGCCCATGAATAACTTCATCCAGCAGAAAAGGAAGAGATGTAGCTTATATGGAGAGTTTGGAGTCTATAAGAAGAATAAAGAACAGCTGAAATGGAAGGTTGCAGTCAAACTGTAGAAGGCCTTGGGTATTAAATATGGTTCCTTGGCCATCCTGAAAGCAAGAGAAGAGCCACTCTTGAGCTTCAGGTTGGCATAGGGTTGAGTGACAGTGTAAAGGCAGAACCTAATGGAGATGATTCATGCTTCCAGACATCATTCTAGTTCTATCCCAGTTCTATGCAAGTTGCACTGGTTTGAGAAGTTCAGTTCATTCTGGTCACTCAGGTTCAAAACCATCTCAGTACAGATACCCTAGTCTGAACACAATCTGATTGGAGGCCAGGATCCTACAGTAAACCAAAGATGTATATTGGGTCCATTTCAAAGGATGTCTGCCTTACGAATATAAGACAACTCTCATCGCATCTTTCTCTGATTCTTACTCATTTTCAGGACCCAACTGAACCTATACTTCCCCCAGGGCTCTTGCCCTCCTCTGAACTCCTTCAGCATTTCTCGTTGCCACTCACAAGGTCCTAATTATACCCTGCCTAATACTGAAAGTATCTTTTTGTGAAAATGGCCTTCTTCCTCAGAAAGACCTTGAGGAAAAAGATCATAACTGAGATTCTCTGTGTTCCCATAGGATATGATTAGTTGGCAAGGATGTTCATTCAATAATTTTTAAGGATCTCTCGATATGGGAAGGTCAGGCACTTTGGGAGCTGTGTCAGCTCTTGCTACACATTTACCTTTCTAGACTGGATAGGCTGGAAAGGAGTAAGGTCTAGAGGGGTGTTTCAGCGAGACCTGAACTACAATGACCATACAAAGAACAGCTAGCTCTTTCCGGCCCTATTGCCACAAGATCCCCAACTCCCTATTATTCTTGCTTTCATGGTTTCAGAGCTGAATGCTCTGGTCAGAAAGACAAAGCCCATAGTTCTGACTGCCAGGCATTCAGTCCCATTTTCCATGGCCTCTGTTGATCCTGGACCCAGCCTTTAGGCTGGACTCAACAGATTCGGGACAAAAATAGGCCCTTGGCCGGGAAGGCAGGCTTTCCACAAAGTGCTCTTTCTCATAACAACCAAAGCAAATGCCGCTGGCTGGAGCTAAAAGCCAGTCAGCCGCTCCCGACCTCTGTCCGCCAGCACCAAGGAGGCCCAGAGTAAACAGTGCATGGACAAGTCTGCTATTTCATTCCTTTTCATTTCCTCAAACATCAAATTTCTCTTCATTGAATCTAAACAATCAAATAGAACTGCAGTCAGTTCTAGTCTCTAGAAAAAAGTCAAAGATAGTCCTTGTGCCTCAATTGCTGAGAGATAGAGATTGAGCACATCCCCCACCTCCACTCCTCTTAGCCCCTCGAGGATGCGCAAGGTCACAGGCCAACTTTTGGAGTCTTTCTGTTCCTCTGTTCCCTTGGGGAGAGGAAGAAGGTTGCAGGAATGCTCTATCAGCACCCACTGTTCTTGCTGTTTCATAGGCCAAACTGATTCAAAACAGAGTCCAACCAATTATTCTTCCTGAATTAAATAGCCTACCTCCCCTCATCATGAGGGGGCAGGGGCCAGGTTTCAGACATTAGCCAAGAGGGACATGGAGACAGGAAGAGGAGGAAGGGAGAAGAAAAGGAGAGTGGGGAGGGCCACGCAGAGACAAAGGGAGATGTTTTTGATTGAACATTCCGAAGTTTCTTCTGAAAAAAATGACTTTAGGCTAAAGAATGAGAGTAAGGAAGTGGAAAATTCTTGATAGTGGCAAAGCTAGAAAATGACACTGCTTTGGTAATGAAATTTTCTTGTCTACCTATAGAAACCACTCTCCTGTCTCAGACTGGGATAAGTTGGTGTTCACTTAGAAGACATCTGGGACTAGAAAGGATTACTATCAAACAGGGAGGCATCCTTCTTCAGGGATAGGCAACATCTGATGCAAACTACAAGCTATCTCTTTGGTACTCAGATCCTCTGTCATAATAATCACAGACATTTCACAATAATAATAAATAATGTATAATCAGTACCAACTTTGTGCCTGGCAATATTCTATTTCCAAACTGGTAACCAAGGCATCCCAGGGTGCCATAGCCAACTCACAAGAGGGACTGCAAGATAAGTTTTTGAGGGAAACTTAGCGACATCTGTCGGATTCCTTGTGAACTACTACTATTAAATTTTTTGCACCTAATTACTCAATAAACAGAAATGCTGTTTCTTTTGGCTTAGAGGTATTGTGAAAAAGAGTTACTGAGACACTAAGGGCACAGTGAACTGAGCAACTCTGAGACACTTTGCCATATGGACTATATGCATTATCTTATGTAGTCCTCAAATGTTATGAGGTAAGAAATATGAAATATGAAATATGAAATATAAATATGAAATGAAACTGAAATTGGGGTTCTCAACAAGCTAATTCAACTATTCAACTGCTTTTGAAATAATTAAAAAGACTCACTCCATACTTAGTATAATCTTACCCTAAATTTTAGTTATCCTGTACTACTAAGGTTTGCTTTTGTGTTACAGTGTGAAAGCAATACCCTCTACCTCAATGAATATAAAAGAGAAAGTATCCGTGGCAGCTGCCACTGATTTCCCTCATAGCCATGAAGGAATCCAGCCTGAGGACGTCAACATACAGAGAAGAGTAGAGTCAAGAGAGTCACAGAGAAGAGGAGCTAGAGTCATGACTGAACCATGCTTTGAAGCCTGTTCAACTTCTGGACTTTTCTGTTATATGAACCAATAATTCTTATGCCATGTTTCCACATTTGAAGTTGAGTTTTCTGTAATTTGCAACTGAAAGCAGCCTGAGTAAGAATTACTTTTTTAAAGTATCCAGCACAATGCTTAGTATACTCATCCATAAGAGCCTAGTTCCCATGTTGTTTCCCCACCGAAGCTCATTCTGAACTCTAAAACACAATGTGTTTGCTCCATCATTTGTGTACTCACAGCCCATTATACATAACTTTATAACATATCACAGTAGATTATTTATTTATAGTTACTTATTTACCTATTGCCTCTCCCACTGTAAGGTGAATCTGTGGTGCCTTATAAAATGCCTAGCACTCAGGAACATGTGTTACTTTAAACTGAAATGAAATATTAAGCATTCAATTAATGTTAGCTCAATTCTCCTTCCTCTGGTAGGCAGAATGATGCCTGACAGGACCTATTCTTACTATACACTCTGACGGTTCAGGGATCTGACCTATGTCAGCCCCTAAGCATGTGCAGAAATGGCAATACCTGGTCTACTGCCCCAGCATACAACCCCTGCACCATACCTGGCAAAAGTCAATGCAGAGGTTGCTGGGACAAACATGGGCCCCACTGAACCCAGCCCAGACTGTAGTAGCACAGTGATGGCCACCACAAATACATCCAACTAAATCTCCAATCAGGGTAGCACAAAGGTATTTTCAAGAAGGTCCCAAAAACATACCCTTTCAATTCTCTCCTCTCTTTTTTATCTCAAAGCCTACAATTCTATAATAGGAATTTAATTGTGTTAACTGAGGGCCTTGGACTTTTTCAAATACAAATTCTTCTCTATATAATAGTTTCCTCTTCTTCTGAACTCCCACAACCCTTTGCACATTCTTCTCTTAGCATATCTCTTATTGACTTGTAATGATCTCTATCTGTATATACCTGTTTCCCGCTAGACTGTGAGTTCCTTGAAGACAAGAATTGAGGGGATTTTTTTTGTCTCTGTCTCCCATAGACTTACCATAGTGCCTGAAACAGAATGAGTATTCAGAAAGTGCTTGTTGAAATGAATTATTGTTGAATCCCCCCTTAAAACGATATGTTAGATTTAATGTCTATTAATACTTGATACCTCCTTCTTTTTTATTTTCAAGATGTGGGGTACAAGTCAGGATTGGGTACATAAGTGGTTTATATACAGATGAAGTTTGGACCTCCCATTGGACCTTATTTCGCCTGGATTGAGATCAGGCACCCTTATTGATGTTATGTGCCCGCCCCACTCTCAGCTCTGGCAGTGTCCCACTATTGCCAATTCCTTTCTTGTAGTATTATGCTAGATGTTCAGGGTCCACTTATGAATAAGAATATGTGGTACTCAGTTCTTTGATTCTGTGATAGATCACTGAGTATAATAGAATTGCTGCAAAGTCCATAATTGTATCCTTCTTTATGGCTGCATAATATTCCATCATGTATATGTGCCACATTTTTTTATCCAGTCCACTTTCAATGGGCAGCCTGGTTGGGTTCCATGTTTTTGTTATTGTGAATAGTGCTTCAATAAACATGCGTGTGCAGGTGTCTTTTTTGTAGAGTGATTTGAGTTCCTCTGGGTATACTCCCACAAGGGAAATTGCTGGATCATATGGAAGATCAACTTCTCGTTCTTTTAAAAATCATCACAATGTTTTACATCGAGATTGAACTAGTTTGCACTCCCACCAACAGTGTAGAAGCATTCCCTTTTCTCTGCATCCTCACCAGCGTCTGTTGTTTTTTGTTTTATTGATGGTCATTTTTACTGGAGTTAGGTGATATCTCAATGTGCTTTCATTTGCATTTCTTTTTCTGATTAGTGAGATTGGGCATTTTATCATGTGTCTATTGGCTTCTCATATGTCTTCTTTTGAGAAGTGTCTATTCATGTCTTTTGTCCACTTTTTAATGGGACTGTTTGTTTTTTCTCTTTTGGCATATATGGGTCCCTTGTAGATCCTGGATGTTAAGCCTTTGTCAAATATACAGTTGGCAAATATTTTATCCTATTCTGTGGCTGTCTCCCCACTCTCTTGATGGTTTCTTTTGCTTTGCAGAAGCTTTTCAGTTTTATGAGGTCTCACTTGTCTATCTTATCTTTTATGGCATGGGCTTTTGAGGTTTTGACCAGGAATTGGTTGCCTATTTCAATTTCCATAAGGGTGTCTCCTGCATTTTCTAGGATTTCTATAGTTTGGGGTTTTACATTTAGGTCTTTGATCCATTTAGAGTTGATTTTTGTGTATGGCGATAGGTAGGGGTCCTGTTTCATTCTTCTGCCTGTAGTCAGCCAGTTTTCCCAGCACCATTTACTGAAAAGGTTCTTCTCTCCACAGTGGTTGTTGTTTGAGAAATTGAGAATTTGCTTCCGGAATCTCTATCCTGTTCCATTGGCCCATATGCCTATTCTTGTACCAATATCAGGCAGTTTTGATTATTGTATCCTTATAATAAAGTTCAAAGTCTGGAAGTGTGATACTGAGAGAAGAGTAAGCTAGAAACCAGTTAGGCAGTTAGCGTGGGTCTCCAGTAGGACTCCATTTTCCCTGGAGAGACAGCTTCAAGCTGCAGGCTCCAGACAAAAACCACAACCATTCCATTTTCCCTCACTTTTTCACGCACCTTTTCCTAACTGACCCTTTTGCAAGAACCTCGCCATCGGCCCTGTACACTATCATGCCACTTTTTGGTCCTTACTACTGACCAATTAGGATAGTGTATTTTCATGTAGTCCCCAAGTACTATATAAACCCCTAGACCAGCCTCAGTACCTCTCTCTTTCTCAGCAACCCTCTTGGAAGCCCGGCAACCCACTCGGGGCAACCCACATGGGGCCCTTTTCAGGCCCTCTCTCCCTGTGAGAGTTGCACCACTTGCATTCCTGAATAAACTCTGACTTGCTCACCCTTCAGTGTCCTCGGCCCTAATCATCTCAGTTGTAAGACAAGAATCTGAGATTAATCGAGGCAAGAGAGCTGTAATCTTTCCTGACCAGGAAGGGAATTCTCCAAGCAAGAGCTGAGAGCTGTAACACTTCTCCATGGCTGTTGGCATTCCTGAGTTCTCAGGCTTCACCGCGTCCTCCACTCGGGGTTCTCCAAGTAAGAGCCATTAATAGGGGAGCTTAGAGTTCGGGCATCCCTGAGTTTTAGAGCGCCATAGCATCCTAGGTCTCCATGTGGGTCTCAAGGTGCCAAAACATCCTTAGTTGCTACTTGGGCCTCAGGTTGGTAGTGCAGCCCCCGGTGCGATGGTAACAATACTTCCTGCTTTGTTTCTTTTGCTGAGGATTGTTTTGGCTATTAGTGGTTGTTTATGTTTGCATATGAATTTCGGTATTGTCATTTCCAGGTCTAAGAAGAAAGATGATGGTGATTTAATGGGTATTGCCTTGAATCTGTAGATTGCCTTGGGTAGGATGGACATCTTAACAATGTTGATTCTTCCAATCCATGAGTATAATTTGTTTGTGTTGTCTCTGATTTCTTTGAGTAGCGTTTTATAGTTTTCATTGTAAATGTCTTTCACTTCTCTGGTTAGGAAGATGCCAATGTATTTAATTTTTTTGGCTATTGTGAATGTGATAGTACTTTTTTTGGTTCTCTGCCTGTTTGGTGTTGGTGTACAAAAATGCGACTGTCTTTTGTACATTACTTTTGTACCCTGAGACTGCCAAAGTCGTTATCAGTGAAAGAAGATATTTGACAGATTCCCTTGGGTTTTCCAGTTATAGGATTGTATCGTCTGCAAAGAGGAATAGTTTAACTTCCTCTTTTCATATATGGATACCCCTGATTTCCTTCTCTTTGTCTGATGGCTCTAGCTAGTACTTCCAACACTATGTTGAACAGGAGGGGTGAGAGTGGGCAGCATTGTCTTGTTCCAGTTTTCAAGCAAAATGCTTTCAATTTCTGTCAATTTAGTAATATGTTGGCTGTGTACTTATTGTAGATGGCTCTTACTGTTTTGAGGTATGTTCCTTCTGTACCTAGGTGCTCAAGGGTTTTAGCAACAATGAATGCTAGATTTTGTTGAAAGCCTTTTCTTCATCTAATGATATAATCATGTGGCTCTTATTTTTATATCTGCTGATGTATTTAATTACATTTATGGTCTTGTGGGTGTTGAACCAGCCCTGCATCTAAGGGATAAAGTCTACTTGGTCATGGTGGATAATTTTTCAGATGTGTTGTTGAATGTGATGTACTAGAATCTTGAGAATATTTGCGCCTGTGTTCGTCAAGGATATTGTCCTGTGGTTCTCTTTCTTTGTTGGGTTTTTGCCCAGTTTGGGTATCAGTGTGATGTTAGCTTTATAAAATGATTTGGGGAGGGTTCCATCTTTCTTGATTGCCTGGAATACTTTCAATAGGATTGGTATCAGCTCTTCCTTGTTTGTCTTGTAATATTCCGCTGGAAAACTTTCTGGTCCAGGGATGGTTGGTTTTTGTTTGTTTTTTGGAAGTAATTTTCTCATGACGGAGTCAATTTGCTGGGTTGTTATTGGTCTATTTAGTGTCTCAATTTCTTTTTCTTATTGTCAATCTTGGGAGGTTGTGTGATGTCAGAAAGTCCTCCATTTCACTTAGGTTTTCAAATTTGTTTCCATACAGGTGTGCATTACTATGCTGATAATCTTTTGTATTTCTTCAGGATCAGTTGTGACTTAATCTTTTGCATTTCTAATTGTGTTTATTTGGGCTTTTTCTATCTTTTTCTTGGTCAGTCTGGCTAGCAGTCCATCAATCTTGTTTGCCCTTTCAAAGAACCAGCTTTTTGTTTCGCTAATTTTTTCTATGATACTTTTGTCTTCTATGTCCCTCCCGTATTTGGGCTTTAATTTTAATACTTCATACCTCCTCCTACAGTGGAAACATTTAGGATTTAGAGATGGTGGTAGAAGATATGGATTTAAACCTATCTTAGGCAGTTAGTAACCTAATGTTTTGCTCAAGTCCTATAACCTTGCTGAATCTTAGTTTCTTTACCCTCACAATGAGAATAATTTTAAATATACCTCACAAGGTTGTTGTAAGGAGAAAATGAACTGAGCCAGTTTTGTGGGGAAGAAATTGAACTAACTTATAATGTAATTTAATTGAAGGAGGATTTTTTTTTTTTTGCAATTCTTTTTGCCTAGGAATAGATGAGAATTTCTTCAGAGCTCTGCAGAGATTGTCATTGTACATACTGGATGTTACTTGTAGGTTTTTTTGTGGAAGTAAGCCTATTCTATTGCTTCCATTAGATAATAAACAGCTTTCATCCTTCCTTACCCCCTCTTCCCTCAGCAATGTTCAAGGCTGGCAAATGGCAATGGGAACCACCCAGAACTGCACAAAAACTAAAAGGCTCTTAGAATCAACACTAGAATGATGTTCTTGCAGATGAAGGGCCTTCCTCATTCAGCTACACTTCAGTTAATATTAACACCAATTTATGCTTCCTGAGTACATGTAGGCTGGATAGTGAAAGAAGTCATCTAGAAATAGGGATGATGATGGGGAAAAAAGTCACCTCTGAATGCTATATAAAAGCCTGCCAAGTTAAACTACTCACTGTACTTCATATATGCATTGTTATTTTTCTACCTTTAGATCTTTTCTCTTTCTGGTTCAGAGGCCTGAAATGACCTCCTTTCACCCCTTTCCCAATGTCAAGTGCTAACTATCCTTCAAGGTCAGACTTGGATTCAATCTTTATAAATGTTTCCTCATACACCAACCTCCCCCTTTCACTTAGAAGTTGTTTCTCCTTCTTTCATATTCCCTCAAAGCACCTGACTTCTGACACTTTCTACTTTTCTATCTCAGTTAGTGTCTCTCCAATTTATTCTCTCCCCCAGACACTTGTCATTTCTTGCCTAAAATATTGTAGTTATATACTAAGCAGTTTCCCTGCCACTAGTCTTTCCTTCCTCCAATCAACATTACATACTACTGCAAAATACAGCTTTCTAAAATACAGACTCTACTCAGATTTAAAATTTCTAATAGTAGGAGGAAAATCTAAATTCAGTAATATGATATATCACAGTAGCTATCAAATACAGGTCCATGAACTCACTACATCAAAATCATGGGTAGGTGAGTAGAGAAGTAGTTTGTTAAAAACATAAATTCCCAAGAAGATTCTGTTTTCTGAAAATCTGTAGCTTTAAAAGCATTGTAGATCAGTCAAGGATGGCAAATATATTTCACCTCATGAATCAATTCAAATTGACTACAAGTAGCCATTTGGAATACTGTGTTTTGAAGGATGCTAAGTAACAGCCAGGTTTATTGGGAAATAATATTATATATGATTAATAATTTCTGACACAGGGATGGGAAGAACTGATGGTGATCAGGCCAGGCATTTACCATACCTGCTACAGACACATAGAAAAACTATGTATTCCCCAAATAAACTAGCCTATGCTCACGTGTGCTGTTCCCTTTGTCTAGAATGCCTTCCCACGCCCACACACCCAAGCCCTGAGTTCCTAGAAAACTCATAATCATCCTCTAAGTTCAATTCAAATATCACCTAGTCTGGGAAGCCTTTACTTACTTTTCACATCATTGCTTCCCTCATCTGAGCTCTTATAACAATTTTTTCATAAGCAGAACTTACCATGTTTTAACCTTTAAAATACATTTGTTAAATAAATGGGATATAAATAAAATGAGTTCTTTAAAAAAAAAAACCTGAATTGCATTACAATCCTCTGTGTATATCTATCCATCCTATTAAACTCTGATGTACCAAAAATAAGCAACAGTGCCTTATTCATCTTTTATTCCAAGTCCCCTGCTCACTGCTGGTACCCACAGGATATTCAGTAAACATTTATGGAACTGAGAGCAGATCTCATTTGAGGGAAGCAGGGGAAGGGATATCAAACACACCATCCTTTCCTAAAGAACCATGGAGGTGTAGGGACAAGCCCAAGTGCAAGTGAGCACTTCTGAATGAAAGGAGACAAAGCACTGACAGGAATACATCCTGAAATAGGTGCAAAAAGGTCTCCTTTCCTCCATAATGCCTTCTTGGACTACTTCAGTCCTTTGTGGTCTCCCACTATTCTCAACAGTGTTTATTAGCTGTATTTCATAATTTGGTATCTGCTTGTTTCAGGCAGGAGAGTCTTGCCTCCATTCTTAGACTGCTTCTAAAGGGCAGAATTAGAGCTGAACATTCTCAGAATTCCCTAAGCAATTAATACAAGACTACACACATGTCAGGCATTCAGAAATACTTGTTAATTAATTTATTGGGTGACTCTATTATTTATGGCTTAACAGGTCAAGTATTTACATAATACTTGGTCTGGTTGTTATTTCCCTCCAAAACCAGAGAGGAGAATGTTCAGAAAACCATCATCTGTGAAAAAGCCAAATTTTTACACCTCCACATAAATCTGCCCAGAATTTACCTCGTCAGACTGACAACGCCTTACCTTTGCCCAGTAGTTGGGAAATAAGACTGGCATGGTATACTAGAAAAAGGTGTGGAGCTAGACTTAGAAGATCTGAATACTTTTTTTTATTTTAAAGATGTGGGGTACAATTCGGGATTAGGTATACAAACATTGATTATACAGGTACCCTTGTTGATGAGGTGTACCCTTCCCTCCCCTAGCAGTTACCTTCAACGACCAATCCCACTGCCCTCACCCCCAAGAGTTTCCCACCACTGCCATCTCTTTCTTATAGTATTATGATAATTGTTCAAAGTACACTTATGAGTGGGAACATAAGGTACTCTATTCTTCGTTTCTGTGATAGAACACAGAGTATGGTGGACTCTAAGTCCATCCAAGTTACTGCAAAGCCCATATGTTTGTCTTTCATGGCTGCATAATATTCCATTGTGTATAAGTACTACATTTTTTTATCCAGTCCAGCTTTGATGGGCAGCATGGTAGGTTCCATGTTTTTTGTATTGTGAATAGAGCTGCAACAAACATACGTGTGCAGGTATTTTTTTTGTAGAATGATTTCAGTTCCTCCGGGTATATTCCCAGTAGTGGAATTACTGGGTCATATGGAAGGTCAATTTCTAGTTCTTTCAGAAATTGCCACACTGTCTTCCAAAGAGGTTGCACTAGTTTGCATTCCCAACAGCAGTGTAGAAGCGTTCCTTTTTATTTGTATCCTCGCCAGCAACTATTGCTGTCTGTTTTATTAATGACCGTCATCCCTACTGGGGTTAGGTGGCATCTCAATGTGGTTAGGTGGCATCTCATTGCATTTCCCTGATGATGAGTGAGGCTGAGCACTTTTTCTTTTCTTTTTTAATCAATATTTTTTATTATGATGTTGTGGGGTACAGTTAAGGGTTAGGTATACAAATACGTTTCATTCAGGCACCCTGTTGATAAGAGGTGTTTCCCCGTCCCCAGACAGATATTTGCTACCGTTAATTCCATCTCCCTCCTCCTCCCCCAGTTTCCGACTACTGTCAGTCATTTTCTTATAGTATTACATTGGATGTTCAAGGTTCATTATATGAGTGAGAACATGTGATACTCGGATCTTTGTTTCTATGAGAGGTCACTCAGTATTATAGACTCTAGTTCCATCCAGGTTGCTGCAAAATTCATGATTTTGTTCTTTTTTATGGCTAAGTATTCCATCGTGTATATGTACCACATTTTTTTAATCCAGTCCTCTTTTGATGGGTAGCGTGGTTGCTTCCAGGTTCTTGCTATTGTGAACAATGCTGCGATAAACATACGTGTGCAGGTATCTTTTTTATAGAATGATTTGAGTTCTTTAGGATATATTCCCAGGAGGGGGATTGCGGGGTCATATAGGAGGTTGATATTTAGAGCTTTTAGGAATCGCCACACTGCTTTCCACAGAGGTTGCACTAGTTTACACTCCCACCAACAGTGTAGAAGTGTTCCCTTTTCGCCACACCCTCTGCAGCAGCTGTTATTTTTTGAGTTGTTGATAATTACCATTCTGACTGGAGTTAGGTGGTATCTCAGTGTGGTTTTGATTTGCATCTCCCCGATGATTAGTGAGGTTGAACATTTCTTCATGTGTCTGTTGGCTGCTCGGATGTCTTCCTTTGTGAAGTGTCTGTTCATATCTTTTACCCATTTTATAATGGGGTTGTTTGTTTTTTTCTTTTCAGCACTGTTGCCTGTCCATATATCTTCTTTAAAGAAGTGTCTATTCATGTCTTTTGCCACTTTTTAATGGAGATGTTTGTTATTTTCCATTCTGCGCATTTGAGTTCCTTGTAGATCCTAGATGTTAGGCCTTTGTCACATAAAGAGTTGGCAAATATTGTTTCCCATTCTGTGGACTGTCTTCCTGCTCTCTTGATGGTTTCTTTTGCTTTGTAGAAGCTTGTCAGTTTGGTGAGGTCCCACTTGTCTGTCTTATTTCTTATGGTATTGGCACTTAGGGTTCTGATCAGGAATTGGTTGCCAGTTTCAATTTCCATAAGGATGTCTCCTGCATTTTCTAAGATTCTTATAGTTTGAGGTTTTAAGTTTAGGTCTCTGATCCATTTAGAGTTAAATTTTGTATATGGTGATAGGTAGAGGACCTGTTTCAATCTTCTGCATGTGATCATCCAGTTTTCCCAGCACCATTTGCTGAATAGGTTCTCCTCTCCCCAGGGGTTGTTGTTGGATGCTTTGTCAAAGATGAGTTGGTTGAGAAATTGAGGTTTTGCTTCTGGAATCTCTATCCTGTTCCATTGGTCTATATGCCTGCTCTTGTTCCAATGCCAGGCTGTTTTGTTTACTGTACCTTTATAGTAAAGTTTGAAGTCTGGAAGAGTGATACCCTCCTGCTTTGTTTCTTTTGCTAAGGATTGTTTTGGCTACTTGTGGTGGTTTAAGTTTCCACATGAATTTCTGTATTGTCGTTTCCAGGTCTGAGAAGGATGATGTTGGTAATTTAATGGGTATTGTATTGAATTCATAGATTGCCTTTGGTAGAATGGACATTTTGACAATGTTGATTCTTCATATCCATGAGCATGAAATATTTTTCAATTTGTGTCTTCTTGGATTTCTTTGAGCAAGGTTTTGTTTCTCACTGTAAAGGTCTTTCACTTCTCTGGTTGGAAAGATGCCGAGGTTTTCTTTCTTTCTTTCTTTCTTTCTTTCTTTCTTTCTTTCTTTCTTTCTTTCTTTCTTTCTTTCTTGCTACTGTGAATGGGATTATGATTTTGATTTGGGTCTCTGTCTGTTTGCTGTTGGTGTATAGGAATGCAACTGTGTTTTGCACATTTATTTTGTACCCTGAGACTTTGCCAAAGTCCTTTATCAGTGCAAGCAGGTTTTTGACAGATTCTCTTGGATTTTCAAGGTATAGGATCATATCATCAGCAAAGAAGGATGACTTGACTTCCTCTTTTCCTATTTGGATACCCCTGATTTCCTTCTCTTGTCTAATTGCCCTAGCTAGGACTTTCAACACAATATTGAACAAGAGGGTTGAGAAGGGGCAGCCTTGTCTTGTTTCAGTTTTGGGGGGAAATGTTTCCAGTTTCTCTCCATTTAACAATATATTAGCTGTGGGTTTACCACAGATGGCACTTACTATTTTGAAGTATGTTCCTTCTTTACTTAGGTATTTGAAGGTTTCTATCAAGAAGTGATGGTGGATTTTATCAAAAGGTTTCTGTATCTAGTGATATAATCATGTGGTTCTTGTTTTTGCATCTGTTGATGTATACTTAAATTCATGGTCTTCCGAATGTTGAACCAGTCCTGCATCCTAGAGATGCAGCTTACTTGGTCATGGTATATGATTTTTGAGATATGTTTTTGGATTTAATTTGCTATAATCTTGCTAAGGACTTGTGCATCTATGTACATAAGGGATATTTGCCTGTAGTTCTCTTTTTTTATTGAATCTTTACCCAGTTTGGGTATCAGTGTGATGTAAGCTTCGTAAAATGATTTGGGGAGAATTCCATCTTTCTCAATTGCCTTGAACACTCTCAATAGGATGGGTAACAGCTTCTTCTTGTACATTTTGTAGATTTCTGCTGGAAAGCTATACGGTCCAGGGTTTTTGTTTTTGTTTTTGTTTTTTGTAGGTGGTTTTCGTATGAAAGAGTACATTTTGTGCATTGCTATTGGTCTGTTTAGTGTCTCAATGTCTTCTTGTGTCAGTCTGGGGAGGTAGTGTGATGTCAGAAAGCCCTCTATTTCATTTAGGTTATCAAGTTTGTTTCCATATGTGTACATAATAATATCTGATAATCTTTGGTATTTCTTTGGGGTCAGCTGTGATTTGATCTTTTGTATTTCTGAATGTGTTTATTTGGACTTTTTCTCTCTTTTTCTTGGTAATTCTGACTAGGGGTCCATCAATCTTGTTAATTCTTTCAAAGAAACAGCTTTTTGTTTTGTTGATGTTTTCTATGATTTTTTGTCTGCTATGTCCCATATTTTGGTGATTTGGATTCTTCTTCTGCAGTTAGGGTTTTGGTGGTCTTCTCCTTCCAGCTCCCTTATGTAATTTGCTAGGCTCTCAACTTGTGATCTTTCCATTTTCTTGATGTATGCTCGTAGAGATATAAATTCCCTTCTTAGAATGGCTTTCATGGCATCACAGAGGTTTTAGTAAGATGTTTTTTTCATATTCACTTGTTTCCAGGAACCTTTTAATTTCTGCTTTGACTTCAGTGTTCACCCAGCAGTTGTTCAGCATCATGCTGTTTAGTGTCCATGTCTTTGTGGGCTTTGGGGAAATTTTGATGGTGTTTATATTTATTTTTATTCCACTGTTGTCTGAGAGTGTGCATGACAAGATTTCAACCTTATGGAATTTGTTTATGCTTGACTTATGGCCAAGGATGTGATCACTCTTGGAGTACATTTCATGTTGTGATGAGTAGAATGTATATTCTGTGGTTGTTGGGTGGAATAATCTGTAGGTATCTACTAAGTTCATTTGGCCGAGTGTCAAGCTTAGGTTCTGGATCTCCTTCTTGATTTTTTGCCTCGATGATCTATCTAGGGTTGTCAGTGGAGTATTCAAGTCCCCTGCTATAATAGTTAGAGTCAATATCTTTTTTAGTTTATTTAGTAGTTGCTTTATAAATGCTGGTGCTCCTGTGTTGGGTGTATATATGTTTAGGATGGATATTTCTTGTTGATGGATTGAACCTTTTATCATTATGTAGTGTCCTTTTGCATCTTGTTAAATTTTTGATAGTTTAAAGGTTATTTTGTCTGATATTAAGATCATGACTCCTGTTTTCTTTTGTGATCCATTTGCCTGGAAACTCATTTTCCATCCTTTAACTTTGAGACTGTGTGCGTCCCTTGTGGTAAGATGAATTTCCTGAATGCAGCAAATAATTGGGTCATGTATCCATATCCAGTCTGCCCTTCTGTGTCTTTTCAGTGGTGCATTTAGTCCATTAACTTTCAGCCTGATTATTGAAATGTGATTGTTTATCCCTGCCATGAGGTTCTTATAAAGTTTTTTCTTTGCTTGTTTTCCTTTGGCTTTGGGGTTGATGTATGTATGTGTTTTCAACTTTCTTGTTGTGCTATGTTCTCTGCTAATTCTGTGCTCTGCTGTTCTCTTGGGAAATATATGGTCATTCTCTTTTTTTTCTATCTTTCTTCTGTGCTTAGTACCTTATTAAGTATCTCCTGTAGAGCTGGGCTGGAAGCTGCATAATCTCTTAAAGATTGGATGTCTGGGAAGGATTTTAATTCTCCATCACTGATGAAGCTGAGCTTGGGTGGGTAGGAAATTCTTGACTGAAATTGTTTATCTTTGAGTACTTTGAATATTGGACTCCAGTCCCTTCTTACTTGTAGTGTTTCTGCCATAGGTCTGCTCCTATTCTTATTGGTTTTCCCCAGTAAGTAGTCTCACCTATCTGTTTTGCTGCCTTTAGGATTTTTTCTTTTGTGTCTATTTTTGGAAGGCAAATTACTATGTTTCTAGGGGTTGGTCTTCTCATTTGATGTCTTGTGGGGGTTCTCTGTATCTCTTGTGCTTGCATGGTCAAATCTCTGGAGAGATGGGGAAAACTTTCTTGGATTACCTCCTGGAATACTTGCTCCAAGTTGTTCTCCATTTCCCTTTCTTCTTCTGGGATACCAATCAGGCATAGGTTTCACCTCTTGATATAATTGCACATATCTTTAAAGCTTCTTTCTTTCTGAATCTTTTTTCTATGTTTTTTACAGATTTGGTTAATTCCATGTTCTAGTCTCCAAGTTCTGAGATTCCTTCTTTGGCTAGATTAATTCTGCTTTCCATGGTTGTCATCTTCTTATTTATTTCCTGTATGAAATTTTTTATTGCCAAAATCTCTGTTACATGTTCTTTCAGTGTTGCAGCTTGTCTTTCTTGAGTCTTATTCATTCTTTCCATCCATTCCCTAATCCCTGTTGTATTCTGGGGCCAGTCATTGGTAACTTCCATTGTTTGGGCTCCATGATCTGATTTTTCAAGAGATTTCTCTTTGTTACACTTGAAATTGCCTGTGGTCTTCCTTTAATTTTTTTTTCCCTCATTTGCAACAGATCTCTTGTTTTTCTCTTTAGTTTTGTTATTCAGTGTCAGTGAGAGAGGCTTTCCCTTTTGCTCAACCCCCTATTCTTCCCTGATCCGGGTTCTGATTTTTTTCTCTTTTGAAATAGGACTATGGATGGGAAGCTTTGCTGTCTCTTGTAGTTTTTGAAAGTTGAATAGGGGATGGGGTGCTAGGATTCAGAAACTACTTGCAAATTACAATGTTCTCTGATTATGGTATATATTCCTTGAGACCCACTCCCCATCACCACTCTATATGATGCTGCAAAGCATAAACCAATGCAAAAAACAATTGAACACACACACACAAACACACTCCAAAACAAACTGGAATAACAACAAAGTGAAACAAAACAAACAACAACAAACCAGGAAAAATGAACACACACACACACCTAGCACAAAGTGATTGGAGAAGAAAAACAAAAAAGCAGGAGGAAAATAAAAGGAATTAAGACTGAACCCTCACACATATATTGACACACACCTTAAACTATAAAAAATAAAAATAAAAAACCAGAAGAACAAAATAGTAAAAACAAACCAACAACAACAAAATTGAAAGATGTACACTCAATCATTCACATATTCACATAAACTGAAAACAACAAACAAAAGAAGAAAGAAACAGAAAAACAAAATAAAAAAGATAGGGGGATGCAAATCAAACCCTCACATACACATTCATGCACAAAGGAAAAATATTTTTTAAATAGATGAACTATTCGAGACCTGCCTGGGCAGCAAGACCTCATCTCTACAATAAATCAAAAAAATCAGTCAGGTGTGGTAGCGCATGCCTGTAATTCCGGCTACTTGGAAGGCTGAGGTGGAAGGATCACCGGAGCCCAGCAAGTCGAGGCTGCGGTGGCCAGGAGCAGCCACTGCACTCCAGTCTGGGTGACAGAGTGAGACTCCAACTCAAAAAAAAAAACCAAAAACAAAATAGATGAACTAACCAACAAACAGGCAAAAAAATTTTTTTTAATTAGAAAAAAATGTGTTTAAAAACCTGCCCTCTTGTAGCTGGTTCTGTAATTGTTCCTTTAATCTTGTCTCTCCTGCAAAACTTCCACCTCTTTCACTCTTTCCGCAGTGTCCAGAGCAGTGCAGGAGGAAGGGCAGTGGAGGTGGGTGAGTCTGTAGTCCTCCTCTCCCACTATTGTATGGTCAGGGACATCTCCTCTGGTGGGAGGTGCAGGATTGTCTCTGCCCCAGGTATGTACTCATGGAGGGTGTCCCAGCCAGGCCTGTCCTGGAATGGTGTTCTCCTATTGTGACTGACTCCAGGCTCCACCTGGGTTTGTCCCTCTCAGTCATGGCCAGTTGTGTGGGTCTGACATTCAGAGGATTGCTGGGGAAGACAAGAGTTTGGGTCAGCCTCGGACTCACCACTGATCTGTTTGGAGTTCTTCCTCATCCTTTTCTTGCCACACCCTTTGTCCTGTGGCTGAATCAGGGTAGGGGATGGGGCGCCTGGGACTCAGCACTCATCAGGTCCCTCTGAAGTTTGTGCTTTCAGGATATTTCCTCTGGGTCATGATCAACCCCTGAGTAGTTGATCTTCCAGTCACAGAGATTGAGTCTGTTGCTCCATGTTGAGCAAGTCAGAGCACTTTCCTGTCCTGCCTTCAAGATGGTGATGGGGTACCTCTCTTGTCCTCTTTAGTGAGACTCTGCTGCTGGGCTCTCCCCCCAGCCCCTGCTGCCAGTGCCTGGCCAGGTGCTGAAGTGATGAGGCAAAGCCTGGAGCCAATAGTCTCTCCTGTTGCAGTGGTGAGGCAAAGCCTGGGGCAATAGCCTTTCCCCACCACTTCTTCACAAGCAAGCTTTTGTCCATTTAAAAAACATAATGCTCAGCTTCTGTGACCTGGGAAGAGCCAAGGACTCAGCAGAGAAGTTGCAACATGAGTTGTTGCACCAGGACCCTCGCCACTTGTTCACAAGCCCCATTTAGTCAGTCTCCCAGAATTTTCTTCCCAGGAAGGGTTTTGTTGATTTTTTTTTAATGGCACTCAGTTTCTGCATTCCGGGAATCGTTAGAGTGCAAGCCCAGCAGCTGTGGCACCAGCCACTGTACCAGGAGAGTACTGGCTGCTAGATCACTAACCCTCACTCAGTCAGCCACTCACACACCTACTCACTCACCAGCATGTACAAAAAATTTTCCATACACTCACTCACTCACACCAAGACTCACAGCGTCCGACCAGCTCAGCTGCCATCTTCCCGACCCTCTGATCTGAATTCTTATTCTGACTCTGCCAACAACTTTCTGTATGTCCCTGGACAAGAATCTTTCCCCTCAGTATTACTAGCCATTAAATCAGGGAGCTAGATTAAAAGGTCTCTAAGGGCCTTTTCTGTTCTAAGTTCCATTGCTCAGTTAAGGTGAGTGTGAGGAGCATGACTAGTGGAAATGAGCAGTGCCTGTCCTTAAGGCTTTTATGGTCTTGTTTATTTACTCATCCAACATAATTTTTTGAATGTCTACTATGTGTCAAACAATGTTCTGGAGACAAATATGTTTCACAGATTGGGGCAAGATGGCATCAGATCTGGTCAGAGTGTGAGAGTCTCTGCATGGGTGAGTGCACAAAAAAAACTAATCTGAGTCTGTTTGTGTGTGCAAGGGGGTGAATGAATGTCCAGCTGAGGGAAGACATGGGATCAAGTGCCCAGGGCCCACTGCAGAAATGACTACAATTTGCCTCTGCTCTGAATTCAGCACCCACTGTGCACAGAAGAATCCACTATCCCTGGGGAATCTCTCAGGAAAAGGCAGAAGAGATCAGCTGGCACCTGGCCCTCACCACCACCTGCAGTAACAGGCCAGGCATAGGCAGCAGGGACCATAGAGAAAGTGCAAGGAGAAATTCTGGAGCTGAGCCCCACCAGGGGAAAAAAACATGGATTGCTACCATTTTCTCTGTCCCAGGACTGAGCAGAGACCTGCTTTATCTTGCCTAATTCTGGGTTGCCTGCATCCTGAACAACCTACATCTGGAGACCAAGAGGTGATATCCAAATCCTTCTGAAATCAACCATCATCTGCCCAGAGAGGATACTCCAAGTGCACAATGCTAGAGAGACAGACGTCCCACCCTCACACTAGACCAAACACAGATGTGTGCAATCAGAGCTGGAGACCTAGTAGTAGACAATGTGGGAGATTTTCCCAGGAAAATCTGCTGGAGCAAGCAGACAGTGAGAACTGCAGAGGGAACACAGGAAGGGATGCTAAGGCAGATGTCCAAGGAAGCAGTGGGGAGAGCCCAACCTGAGCCTGGACAGGGCTCCAAAGCCCTGCCACCAGGTCCTGAGATCTGGAGACTGGTAACTACTGGGAAAGGAGCAATATCTCCCAGCAGAGAAACTGAGCTGACTCTCTAATGCCTGGGCAGAAAAGCACTCCAGGGAAAACTCTGTGGAACAGCAGAACTGCATCATAAGACCAGGCACTGACCTGCATTGCATTGGGGCTATTCTTTGCAACCTCAAAAAACATTGTCCCCAGAGCACAAGTCCTGGTGGATAACTGCAGATGTGAAACACCAGATGATCCACCCTCTACCCTGAGCCAGTTGCTGGGCAATAGATGCAGGCAGCAAAACTGACTGAGAGGGAGGCTGGTGCAGTATTGGTTTGCTCATTTGTTTGATTATATCATTTGGTTGTTTTGTTTTTTGGTTGGCTTTTCTTTCCTTCTTCTATTTCTTTTTTTTTTTTTTTTTTTTTGCAGGTTTTTTTTTTTCATTAATCAGCATTTTTTATTATGGTTTTGTGGGGTACAGTTAAGGGTTAGGTGTACAATGACGTTTCATTCAGGCCCCCTGTAGATAAAAAGTGTTTTCCCATCCCCCGACAGATATTTGCTACTGTTAATCCCATCCCCCTCCCCCCCATAGTTTCCCAGTACCATCAGTCATTTTCTCATATGATTGCATTGGATGTTCAAGGACCATTATATGACTGAAAACATGTGATATTCGGATTTTTGTTTTTGTGAGAGGTCACTCAGTATTATAGACTCTAGTTCCATCCAGGTTGCAGCGAAATTCATGATTTTGTTCTTTTTTATGGCTGCGTAGTATTCCATCGTGTATATGTACCACATTTTTTTAATCCAGTCCTC